>NC_057802.1:334087429-334111805 GCF_018294505.1 Triticum aestivum | reverse complement strand
CACGCCGGAGCCCGCCGGACCGCCGCCGGAGGTAGCCGCCGCCGCCATTCGTCTCCGTTTTTCTCCTTTTCCGGTTAACCGTTCGGTTTTTTTAGAAAACCTAGATTTTTTTATTAGATCGATTCGGTTTTCTGTGGTTTAATTAAATAGCGGACGTTCGTTTTATTAGTCACAGATAGCGAACATTCGTTCGCTAGCCTGTTCGTTAGTTTTTCTTTTTCCAGGGTTTTCCGTGATTATTTCCGATCGCGATTTCTGCCCTGATTTTCGTTTTAGTTTATCTTTTCGCTCGTTTATCGGAATCAGGCGATTCAAGCGCCTGGATCTTCGTCTCGAAACCCTCTTTCTGTTTAACCAACTTGAATAAGATTTTGGTACTGTAAAATTTGACTTTAGTCCAGAATAGTAATCGGATCTTGTTTCTTTCGAAGTTTGAGTTTCGTTGCTCCGTTTGATTTGATACTTTTTGCAAACCGGAGTTTTTCAGTTAAACTTTATGGTTAGATCTTCTTATTTGAGATTTACCAGTGCATCTTTGATTGGTATCTTATGTATGCTATTGTTTGTTTGTGATAGAATTCCCGGAGTGCGAAGCGTGCTACTACGAGTCTCTAGGTTTTGCGGATCGTCAGCAAGGCAAGTAACACATTGATCATACCTTCTTCATACCCAGTTTTTATGCATTAGATACAACCCTCACACATTGCATGAGTAGGATCTCTTAACATGTGGGTTTGGGAAGTAGTTGCTGAGGTAGAACCTATTACCTGTTTATTTTCAAACCCTTGGGAGTTACTTCTACGTTATGCTTATATTGCTATGCTATGCTCGTAGACGTCGATTGGGTTTGAGTGTATCCATGACAGATGTGAGATTATTAATTAATGGTTCAACTTAAGGTGGCAAGTTTAATACATATCTGGGTGGATTGTTTGTTTTGGGCACCTGGAGAATCCAGTGTTATCCTAGGATATCCCGGAGTACCCGTGTGATCATCCTACGGTCCGCCGCCCAGGCTCAAAGGGATCATAAGATTATTCATGCTAGAAACTTCCGTGTGCAGCCACAAGCCATTATGGGCTCTGGCATAGTTGAGTATGTTGTGTGACCTCTTTCAATGGTGGGCTAGCAGATGTAGAGGGAAAGTAGGTGTAACTGTCCACCCAGAGTAAAGAGTTAATGCTTCTGAAAGACTGTGTCTCGGTCATCCGTTTCTCAAACACCTGGTAGTGCGAGAAATCCAACGGAGGAGATCGAGTCTTGTGGGGAAAAGTGCGCAAACCTCTGCAGAGTGTATAGACTAATCATGGTTAGCCGTGTCCCCGGTTATGGACAATTTTGAGTATCTGGTACTTGAGTTATTGATTTGATCTCATCACTCTAAATTAATTTGTTGGGTTAAAGGATTACTTTAATTGGGATTCAGTTGGAGGAACCTTCTCAATGATGTTTCAACCACCATAATAGTTAAATAAGATTTATTCCTTTGTTGTAGGGAAAAATTGGCTTTTCGCAAAAATATATAACCATAGAGCCTCCACCAGCCATATATGCATGTAGTGATAGCATTTATCTGTTCATTGCTCTACTGTGTTATTTTCCCAGCATATTCCATGTGCTGACCCATTTTCGGGCTGCAACGTATCATGTTGCAGATTTTTCAGATGAAGAGTAAGGTTCGCTAGGCCGTTGTCGTGCACTCAGCTATGCCGTTGGAGTTGATGGACTCACTTTATCTTCCAAGCACAGAGACTTGACCGTCTGAGGTCGGGTCGCTACAAGATGGTATCAGAGCACACGCTGAATGTAGGACACGACCACTAAGAAAGGCCCTAGGTCACTCTTCTCTACTCATTTCTGACTTCTCTCCATTTTCTACTCTTTAGGATGGCGGACTCAAGGAACAAGTTTGCACAACCAGATGAAGACACACCTTTTGGACGACACTTGAAGGAAATCACTAGGTACCTGAACATCGGAATACCAAGCTTCACCGGGACTTACATCGCCACTTTACCAGAAGAGGAGCACTGGATGATTCGAGTTCAAGTTCCAGGAAGGACATTCATGCCAGTCACTGAGCCAATAGAGTTTTCCTTTGATGCACCCACCTGGAGCCTAGGCAAGAGCATGGCAGCCCACATTACTATGGGACGTATTGGAGAAATCTACAAACAGGAGCTGAAGGACACTATCTATCAGATATGTGGGCGCCGAGATGAGCAATGGGAGATGATCAGCACCAGGAAGGATGGGTCCATTGCAGCTTTCATCCAGGAGTTAAACAAGCACATTCGACGGCATGAGAACCAGATGTGCTCAAGCATGTTAGATTTGAAGAAGGCGATGACTAGGATCACGGAGCTAGAAGAGGAACTCAAGACTACACGCGATGGATATGAGGAGGAAATGACGATACTCGTGGAGAAGAATGACGACCTGATAAGAAAGATAGGAGTATTCCTAGGAGACCCCGCGCCAGGAGGAGAAGACGATGAACCCAAGGAAATTCATTCTAAAGACTACATCATCATCGACGACACCGACTCCGATCCTGACAGTAGCGATGATGACTATGAAGACGAAGCTGGAACGGATATCATGGAGTCTTCCACCGATCAATATTTCTAGATGACCACCATATGATCAGTAGTTTCCCCCATGTATATAGTAGTAGTCCGAGCACTTTTAACGTTAGTTCTAGACCGATTGTATGCCCTTGCTTGCTTGATTGAGTGATATGATATGATTGTGTTTTTCTCATGTCCATATGGGTAGTGCTTTCTCACTAGACCTCATTCTATTCTAATCTCTCCCCTCTACACCCATTAGATGCCTCCGAGACGTGATACCGGATTTGTCTTCCCACTGGAGATCACCCAGTTTATCCAGCAGCATAATGCCTTGATGCAGATATTAGTCCAGAACCAAGGCAACAACAACAACAACAACAATCCGCCGCC
This sequence comes from Triticum aestivum, assembly GCF_018294505.1. Taxonomy (NCBI): domain Eukaryota; kingdom Viridiplantae; phylum Streptophyta; class Magnoliopsida; order Poales; family Poaceae; genus Triticum; species Triticum aestivum. The sequence continues at coordinate 334,108,842 of NC_057802.1, read as the reverse complement.
ACCACCTCAAGTCGACAACTTAGCCCGCTTTCTGAGGTTGCAGCCGCCGGTGTTTTCCAGTAGCACCGAGCCCATAGTTGCGGATGACTGGTTACGCAAGATTGGAAGGGAGTTGACCACCGCAGGTTGCACTGATGATGAGAAGGTGCGTTTTGCCGCACACCAATTGGATGGACCAGCAGCATCATGGTGGGAGAATTACACAACCACTTTCCCCATAGCCAATATCACTTGGGATCAGTTTCAACAAGCATTCCGCACAGCCCATGTCTCAACTGGAGCTATGAGCATGAAGAAGCGCGAGTTTCGCAACTTGCGCCAGGGAAATCGTACTGTGGCTCAGTACGTGGATGAGTTTAGTAAGCTATCTCGTTATGCCCCTGATGATGTGGCCACAGATGCCGCGAAGAAGGAGAAGTTTATGGAAGGGCTAAATGATGAGATGAGCATGCAGTTGATGGTGGTAACATTTAACAACTACCAGAAGTTGGTAGATAAGGCTCTTATGATTGAAGGGAAGCAGCAGCAGATTGAGAGCCGCAAGAGAAAGTATGGACAAGGAAGGTACAACTCAGGAACTCAGCAGATATCCCGGAGTACCCGTGTGATCATCCTACGGTCCGCCACCCAGGCTCAAAGGGATCACAAGATTATTCATGCTAGAAACTTCCGTGTGCAGCCACAAGCCATTATGGGCTCTGGCATAGTTGAGTATGTTGTGTGACCTCTTTCAGTGGTGGGCTAGCAGATGTAGAGGGAAAGTAGGTGTAACTGTCCACCCAGAGTAAAGAGTTAATGCTTCTGAAAGACTGTGTCTCGATCATCCGTTTCTCAAACACCTGGTAGTGCAAGAAATCCAACGGAGGAGATCGAGTCTTGTGGGGAAAAGTGTGCAATCCTCTGCAGAGTGTATAAACTAATCATGGTTAGCCGTGTCCCCGGTTATGGACAATTTTGAGTATCTGGTACTTGAGTTATTGATTTGATCTCATCACTCTAAATTAATTTGTTGGGTTAAATGATTACTTTAATTGGGATTGAGTTGGAGGAACCTTCTCAATGATGTTTCAACCACCATGATAGTTAAATAAGATTTATTCCTTTGTTGTAGGGAAAAATTGGCTTTTCGCAAAAATATATAACCATAGAGCCTCCACCAGCCATATATGCATGTAGTGATAGCATTTATATGTTCATTGCTCTACTGTGTTATTTTGCCAGCATATTCCATGTGCTGACCCGTTTTTGGGCTGCAACGTATCATGTTGCAGATTTTTCAGACGAAGAGTAAGGTTCGCTAGGACGTTGTCGTGCACTCAGCTATGCCGTTGGAGTTGATGGACTCACTTTATCTTCCAAGCCTTCCGCTGTTATCTTATTTAGATGGCCTTAAGCCATATTTATTGTAATAAGTTCTCTTTGGAGACATTCGATGTAATAAGTGTGTGATTGCTACTTTGTTATAAATCCTTCGATTACTGTGTGTGTCAGCATTACCGATCCAGGGATGACACTGAGCACAGAGACTTGACCGTCTGAGGTCGGGTCGCTACATCAGTATTTTCCTCGAAGAGGAAGGGATGATGCAACATAGCTACGGTAGGTATTTCCCTCAGTGATGAGACCAAGGTTATCGAACCAGTAGGAGAACCACGCAACACTATGTAAATGCTACATGTACACAAAGAACAAATACTTGCAACCCAACGCGTAAGAGGGGTTGTCAATCCCTCCCGGGTAAAAGATAGATTGGTTAGTAGTAGATTGGATAAATAGATCTCACGGAAACGTAAAATAAAATAAAAAATAAAAAATGCAGCAAGGTATTTTTGGGTTTTTATAATAATAGATCTAGAAATAAAAGAGGCAAATAATAGATCGGAAAGCAAATATGATAAAGAATAGACCCGAGGGGCGTAGATTTCACTAGTGGCTTCTCTCGAGAAAAATAGCATACGGCGAGTAAACAAATTACTGTTGGGCAATTGATAGAACTTCAAATAATTATGATGATATCCAGGCAATGATCATTATATAGGCATCACATCCAAGATTAGTAGACCGACTCCTGCCTGCATCTACTACTATTACTCCACACATCGACCGCTATCCAGCATGCATCTAGTGTATTAAGTTCACGGAAAAATGGAGTAATGCAATAAGAACGATGACATGATGTAGACAAGATCTATTCATGTAGGAATAGACCCCATCTTGTTATCCTTAATAGCAATGATACATACGTTTCATGTCCCCTTCTATCACTGGGATTGAGCACAATAAGATCGAACCCATCACAAAGCATCTCTTCCCATGGCAAGAAAAATCGATCTAGTTGGCCTAACTAAACCAAAGATTCGAAGAAGAAACACGAGGCTATAAGCAATCATGCATATAAGAGATCAAAACTCAAATTACTTTCATGGATAAAAATAGATTTGATCATAAATTCAAAGTTCATCGGATCCCAACAAACACACCGCAAAAAGAGTTATATCAAATAGATCTCCAAGAAACTATTGTATTGTGAATCAAAAGAGAGAGAGAAAGCCATCTATCTACTGCTTATCGACCCGTAGGTCTACAATGAACTACTCACGCATCATCGAGAGGCACCAATGAGGATGATGAACCCCTCCGTGATGGTGTCTAGATTGGATCTCATGGTTTTGGAACTTGCGGCAGCTGGAATTGTGTTTCGTCGACTCCCCTAGGGTTTTTGGATTTTCAGGATATTTATAGAGCAAAGAGGAGGTGTGGGAGGCCACCGAGGTGGGCACAACCCACCAGGGCGCGCCTGGGCCCCTAGGCGCGCCCAGGTGGGTTGTGCCCCCATCAGGGCACCCCTCTGGTACTTCTTTTGCCTAAGTTGTTCCTTCTGGTCCAGAAAAATTCTCCAAAAAGTTTTGCTGCATTTGGACTCCGTTTGGTATTGATTTTCTACGGAGTAAAATAACAAGCAAAAAAACAGCAACTGGCACTGGGCACTATGTCAATAGGTTAGTCCCAAAAAGTGATATAAAGTTGCTATAGAATGATTGTAAAACATCCAAGAATAATAATATAACAGCATGGAACAAGCAAAAATTATAGATACATTGGAGATGTATCAGCATCGCCAAGCTTAATTCCTACTCATCCTCGAGTAGGTAAATGATAAAAACAGAATTTTTGATGTGGAATGCTGCCTAACATGTTCATCACATATTCTTTTCTTTTGTAGCATGGACATATGGACTTTCATATGATTCAAAGCAATAGTATAGTTTTGACATGAAGATTTAAATACTCAAGCATATCAACAAGCAACCATGTCTTTCAAAATATCAATACTAAAGCAAGTTATCCCTAGCCCATTATGCTCAATCATTGATCCATTCATGAAACACACTCGCATATTAGTTACACCCAATGCGCAAGTACGATCATAGTACCCCTTAGTTGGTGCTTTATAAGAGAAGATGGAGACTAAAAAATTGCATAAAGTAAAAAATAAAGGCCCTTCGCAGAGGGAAGTAGGGATTTGTAGAGGTGCCAGAGCTCAAAGCGAAGAAAAAATAGAGATGAAACATTTTTGGTGGCATGCTTTTCTTGTCAAGGAAAACGATCGAGTAGTTCCCAATACTTTCCATGCTAGATATATCATAGGCGGTTCCCAAACAGAAATTGAAGTTTATTCCTTTTTCCACCATACTTTCACATTCCACGGCTAGCCGTATCCACGGGTACCGTCCATACCAACACTTTCCAAGGAATTTATTATTTAACAACATAAAGTAAATTCATTTTTTCATTTTGGGACTGGGCATCCCTAATACCTTTGTCGTACTCTCGTGCAATGACAAGTGAATAAACACTCATCTTGAGAACAACACATCTAGCATGGAAAAATATCAGCCACCCCCTATTGTTTCATGAGCGGTACGAGCACACGAAAAGGAAATTTATGTTGAAAATTAGAGATGGCACATACAAATTTGCTTACAACGGCAAGAGAATGCCGCACATAGGTAGGTATGGTGGACTCATATGGCAAACTAGGTTTAAGGATTTTGGATGCACAAGTAGTATTCCCACTTAGTGCAAGGGAAGGCTAGCAAATAGATTGAGAAGCATCTAACCAAGAAATGAAAAATCACATAAGCGAGCATTAAGCATAACTAACACCGAATAATGCATCACAAGTAGGATGTAATTTCATGGCATATCTATTGACTTTCGTGCTTGCATAGGGAATCACAAACCTTAACACCAATATTCTTACTAAAGCATAATTACTCACCAACATGACTCACATATCACTATCATCATATCGCAAAACTATTACAAAGAATCAAGTTTATTTTGCCCAGTGATCTTCATGGAAGTTTTTATTATATCCCTCTTGAATATCTATCACTTTGGAACTAGTTTCATATGTTGCTTTTGATAGCTCAAACAAATTTAAGTGAAGAACATGAGCATAAAAAATTTCATCTCTCAAAATAATTTAAGTGAAGCATCAGAGAATTTGTTTAAAATTTTACTAACTCTCAAATAAATCTAAGTGAAGCATGAGAGCTTTTCTTCAAAAATATTAAAGCACACCGTGCTCAAAAAGATATAAGTGAAGCACTAGAATAATTCCATAGCTCAAAAAAAATTAAGTGAAGCATATAGAGCAATTCTAACAAATCATAGCATAATTTTGGCTCTCTCAAATAGGTGTGTCCAGCAAGGATAGATGACACAAACTAAAAATCAAAACAAGCAAAGACTCATATAATACAAGACGCTCCAAGCAAAACTCATGATATGTGACGAATAAAAATATAGCTCCAAGTAAAATACCAATGGTCCTTAGAAGAAAGAGGGGATGCCACTGGGGAGCATCCCCAAGCTTAGTTGCTTGTTTATATTTGGATAATAACTTGGGGTGCCATGGGGCATCCCCAATCTTAGGCTCTTCTTACTCCTTATTCCTTCATCCATCGTGATCTCACCCAAAACTTGAAAACTTCAATCACTCAAAACTCAACAAAACCTTAGTGAGATCCGTTAGTATAACAAAGCAAATCACCACTCTAAGTACTATTGAAAACCCATTCATATTTTATTTTTGCATTATATATACTGTATTCCAACTTTAGTATGGTTCATACCCCCCGATAAAGTCCATATATTCATCAAAATAAGCACACAACGCAAAGAAAACAGAATCTGTAAAAAAAAGAACAGTCTGTAGCAATCTGAAAACTTCGTATACTTCTGTAACTCCAAAAATTATGAAAAAATAGGAAGATGTCGGAAATTTGTATATAAATCTTGTGTAAAAATCTCAGAAATTTATCACGCCTCTGTGATTTATTAAAATTGTTTTACTGAGCGTAAAAGTTTTTGTTTTTCAACAAGATCAAATCAACTATCACCCAACATGATCCCAAAGGCTTTGCTTGGCCCAAACACTAATTAAAAGATACAAAAATCAATTAACAGAGGCATAATTGTGCAAACACTCAAAAACAGAAAGAAAAAGGCAAAAATAAATTTTATTCATTAGGTTTCCTCCCAACAAGCACTATCATTTTACGCCCCTAGCTAGGCATAATGCATAGATCTAAGTATTGTCATCTTTATTTCTAGATCCATAGGATGCCCTAATGATTGATTCATATGGTGGCTTGATTCTTGTTCTAGGGAAGTGTTCCATACCCTTCCTTAGTGGAAATTGAAATTTAGTATTGGCTTCTTTCATATCAATCACGGCACCAATAGTACGTAAAAATGGTCTACCAAGTATAATTGGACAAGGCGGATTACTCAATATCAAGAACAATAAAATCTATGGGCACATAATTTCTATTTGCAAGAATAAGAACATCATTAATTCTTCCCAAAGGCTTTTTAATATTAGAATCCTCCAAGTGCAAATTTAAGGAACACTCATCAATGTTGGTATGTAACATCCCAAAATTCTAAATTTTGGAATGTTATATTAAATAATTAATTATGATTGTTCGTTTGTTGTGTGATTGATTGTGTGAAATTGAGTGGAAAATTTAAACTTTTTGAAAGTTGAATGGGAGAGAATCAAAGGACTTTCCTAAAACTTTCATCTTGTATTTTGATCTCCATGAATTCAAATTCATTTCATCACAAAACCCTAGAGTGAAGATAATATGACTTCTTTCATTTAAAGAAAAGAAAAGGGGTTTTGAAGTAGATTTGAATTCCATTTGAACAATAGTCCAACTCAGAAACTTTATGCCACTCAAGGATTTTCATGAGAGAAGATAATAGGACTTCTTCAAAATATATGAAATAGAGTGGGAAGTGATGAGTAGCACTTCTGAATTTCATTTGGTTCACTTTTGGAAAGTTTTCCATTTTGAGTTTCAAAAACATTTCCATTCATTCAAATAAAATAAAGAGAGAAGGAAATATGACTCCTTCAATTATCAGAAAGAAAATGGAAATGGATTATGAAACCAATAGACGTTATTTTAAAATAATATTTGAAATCATTTGCATCTCATGATTTATTGCATTTTGGAGTTTTCTCGAATGTTCAAATATTATTTTCCACTCAAAAAACTAAATAAAGGAGAGGGGATAAGATGACTTCCTCAAAATATAAAAGAGATGGAAGTTTCATTTGAATATTAGTTGGAGTTTTTAGAACTTATTTGGTATTTATTCGATTTGCAAAAAGTGCATTAAATGCATTAGGAAAATATTTTCAAATTCTTCTATGCTTGAATAAATGTTCATTGTGCTCTAGATATTCTAAGGTAAATTTTAGAAATTATCGTGGTATTTTTAGGATTTTGTTTGGTTTCGTTTTGGCCTCGGAAAGTTTTTTTGTAAAAAAACACGCACGCGCACCCGCACGTAGGCCCAGCCACCGCTGGCCAGAGCCGGCCCATGGCCACAGCAAGCCGCGCCAGGCCAGGAGCACCGCGGTCTGCTCCCAGCGCCCGGAGGCCACCGCCTCGCACGCCCGCCGTCGACCTCTCGCTCGCAGGCAGCTGCCGCTGCCAGATGGGGCCCGCCCGTGTCATCTCCAACCTCCCGCTCCTCCCGTTCAGATAGAGCATGCGCCCGTGCCCCGAACCCGCTGGCCGCATCCCTCTCGGGATAAGCATCATCCCGACAACTCCGCAGCCCCTCCTAGCGCCTATAAATGCCCCCGACGCCCCTCGTTCGATTCTGCCACTTTGCTCACCCCCTCGCTCAACCGAGCCACCGCCTTCGTCAGTTGGATCTCACCGGCACCGGAGGACCTCACCGTTGTTTTTGTCGCCAGTAGACCACGCCGGCCTCCACTCTCTCTATCAATCTCACTCTCTCGATCTACCGCATCTCGTTGACATGTTGCTTTGCCCCTAGGTTCGCCGGAGACGCCGCCCCGACGACCCGCGTCCTCGCCGGAGCACAGAGCCGCCGACCTTCGCTCCGTCCGTCTCGGCCACCCCGACGCACGCCGCCTCCACCACCGGACCGCCCACTCCACGTCGGTCTCGTTCGCCTTCTCCCCCGCCGTCGGAGGCCACCGCAGCCGTCGCTCCGTCCGCTGCCTAACGCGAGCGCCGCTGCCTCCTGTACGTCGTCGTCGCTACCGTAAGACGAGCCCCCTCTCGTTCGTTTATTTTTTATTTTTTTAGTATTAGATCGGTTAACCGCGGTTTTATTAAACTGCGCGGTTTAGTGAAAATAGGTATCCGGTTTTCTTCTTATTTAGCCGCGGTAGTGGTTTTATTTTACTTAGTGGTCGTTCGTCGTATAGCTGCTGGAGTGAACAGTCTTCAGCTATTAGAAATCTGCCACATGGCCAGGGACCTGGTCGCGAATAAAACTTTCACAGTCAAGTCCGTGAGTTTTCGGTTTAGCCCCTAAACTTAGATTGGCCATAACTTTTTAACCGTAGATCCAAACTCGATGAAATCAGCGGCAAATTATTCATCATGATTAGTTGTATCTAGTGATATCATATTTATAAACTTTTGTCAGATTCAAATTTGAACTTTATTCACATTTGAATTCAAACTTCAACTCGCCATATCTCCTAAACCGTAGCTCCGATTGAGTTGATTCTTTTTATCCTTTGTCACCATAGACAAATCCTATAACTTGGACCGTTGTCCCATATTTTCACCCACTTAGGATCTGTCCATGATAGTTTTACTCCTATGCCTTGTACGCACTATAGTTCACATCACAATTTTGAACCGTATGTCACATGTGTTTTGCACACAGTATTTTTTTATAGTTAAGTGTGTGGTGTTTTCATTTGGATTTCCAAGTCTTTTCATGTTACATGTTATTTGGTTCTCCGAAATGATTGCTTATGTGAATGCAACGTTTGACTTTATAGATTTTCATCGGAGAGTGACGAATAGTTCTAATAAGTAAAATTCTGAGAGCGGTATAATCTTCATCAACTATTACCAGGCAAGTTCACATTTGACCATTCTTCCAATTACCTATGTTTTATTTATGCACTTAGTCCTTTGCAATAGGATTGCATGGTAGGAATCTTATGATGGCTATGCGTTTACCTAGTAGTTCATTTGAGGTAGGTCTGCACCATACAACCTTGTCACCACCGTGTAAGTTTATTTCTGCCTCGCAAATTTAGACGTGGATTGGGAAGTGTTCATGGCGAGACTTGAGTGATAAAGTAGTAATTAGGACCAAGAATTAAATGAACTACCTGGGCGGAAACTTGGTTTGAATGGTGGCGAAATATAGTGGGGCACGCATGGGAAATCCATGGTGGTGCACCACTAGTGGTCCGTCCGCCCAGGTCAAAGGGATCAAAGGTGTTTACATGTCTAGAAGCTTACATGTGCAGCCACAAGACAATATGGGCTTTGGCTTATTTGAGTAGATAGTGTGACCTCTTCTGGGATAGGCTAGCAGATGTAGAATGAGTAGGTGTACCGGCCTATCCGTGGGTTAAGGGGAAATACTTTCGAAAGACTATGTCTCGGTCATCCTGTTCTCAAACGCCAGGCAGTGCGAGAACTTCAAGGGAGGCGATCGAGTCTTGTGGGGAAAAGTGCGCAAACCTCTGCAGAGTGTTAAAACCTAATCGATTAGCCATGTCCCCGGTTACGGACAACTTGAGCATCTAGTAGTGGAAATGTCGGGAGATCTCACCATCCTTAATTTAAACAGTTGGGTTTTAAAAACTTTGGGGAATGGATTGAATTGGGTTTGCCAACTCATCATATGCTATCCTGTAGTGATAGAATAATATCTTTTATTCTAGGGAAAAACTAGCTTTATGCAAAAACTAAACTTAGAGCTTTCCACCAGCCAAATTGCATGTACAAATAGGTTCATTATTCTTATTGATGTGACTTGCCAGTACATTCAAAGTACTGACCTACAGGGCTGCAACGTCTTATGTTGCAGGAATTTCTATGACGAGTAAGAGTTACGTTTTAGGGTTACGGTCTACACTCAACTTGCCGTTGGCGTTGATGGGACTCCACACCCGTTCGATTGTTTCCGCTGAGACTTATGAGGTATATATCAGTTTTACGTTATTTTTACATGTGATTGCACTTTGATATATAAATCGATGTACTGTGCGTGCCAGCATACTGATCCAGGGATGGCACAGATACACAGAGACTTGACCGTCTGAGGTTGGGTCGCTACATGGTAAGACCAAGCACATCACATAATTATTTCAGAATTGTGGAAACACTAGCACCCAAGTCACATAAAGCAAAACACTCATAATTTTTAATCTTGACTTTGATAGTAGGTTCCCATTCATCATGTAATTTTCTAGGAATTGAAATCTCTAATTCGAACTTTTCTTCCAAAGCTTTCATCATGGCATCAACTATTTGTTTAGTAAAAGCTTCATTTCATTCATAAGCATGGGGTGAATTTATCATGGATTGCAATAAAGAAATACAATCAATTAAAGAGCAATTATCATAATTAAAGTCTTTGTAATCCAAAAGAGTGGGCACATCACTAGTTAAAGTTTTGACCTCTCCAAACCCACTTTCATCAATTTTCTCAACAATATTTTCACCCTCCAAATTATCGGGACACCTTCTAACTAAAGTTGACTCTTCTTTAGTCGCTTTGTCATCAATTTAAATTTTACTAAACAAGGAATCAATAGAAGAAAAACCAATCACTTTAAGATCTTCTTCATTTTTATGAAAGCAATCACAAGAAAACGCTCTTTCTAAAAATTCTCTTTTAGCTCTAAGCATAGCGGTTCTTTTCTTACTTTCATCCATAGAACTATATAAAGCTTTAATTGATTCCTCAACCTTAGGCACAAAAAATTTCAACTTGAGATTTTCTACGTCGTGAGAAATTCTATCAATGCTTCTAGACATATCATCGATTTTATTCAACTTTTTTTCTATCATATTGTTGACAACTTTTGGAGCATTGATAAATTCTTTAATATTATTCTCAAGATCAGAGGTGTTCTTATTATTATTGTAAGAGGGATTACCATAGAAATTACCATAATTATTAGAGAAATTTCCCGGAAAAGGCCTAGGATTAAAATTACCTCTATAAGCATTATTATTAAAACTGTTTTGCGAAACAAAATTAACATTTACGGTATCACTATTTTGCTCAATCAAAGTAGATAAAGGCACATCATTAAGATGAATAGGAGCACTTATATTAGAAACCAATTTCATAAGAGCGTCAACTTTTTCACTCAAAGAATTTATTTCTTCAACCAAAATAATCTTTTTACTAGTAGGTGCTCTTTCGGTATGCCATTGTGAATAATTTGCCATAATATTATCAAGCAATTTAGTAGTTTCACCCACAGTAATTTCCATTAAAGGACGACCCGTGGCGGAATCTAAAAGATTTCTACAAACAAAATTCAATCCCGCATAAAAATTTCGTATGATCATCCAAAGATTTAAACCATGAGTAGGGCAATTTCTTAGCACCAATTTCATTCTTTCCTAAGATTATGCAACATGTTCATGCTCAAGTTGCTTAAAATTCATGATTTGTGTTCTAAGGGAAATAACTTTTGCGGGCGGAAAATACTTAGTAATAAAAGCATCATTGCACTTATCCCAATAATCGATACTATTGCGAGGCAAAGAAGAAAACCAAAATTTTGCACGATCTCGCAAAGAAAACGGAAATAATTTCAACTTCACAATATCATTGTCCACATCTTTTTTATTTTGCATATTGCATAATTCTACGAATGTGTTAAGATGGGACGCGACATCCTCATTAGGAGTACCAAAAAATTGATCTTTCATAACAAGATTCAACAAAGTGACATTAATATCACAAGACTCTGCGCTAGTGGCGGGAGGAGCAATCGGAGTGCTAATAAAATCATTATTATAGGTATTGGAAAAATCACACAACTTGGTGTTTTCTTGAGTCATCATGACTACGCAAACAAGATTGCACACAAAAACAGATCTGACGAGAAAACTGCAAACGAAAAAGAGGGCGAATAAAACGGCAATTTTTTGTGAAGTGGGGGAGATGAAACGAGAGGCGAATGGCTGATAACCCACAAGTATAGGGGATCAATTGTAGCCTCTTTCGATAAATAAGAGTGTCGAACCCAACGAGGAGCTAAAGGTAGAACAAATATTCCCTCAAGTTCTATCGACCACCGATACAACTCTACGCACGCTTAGTGTTCACTTGACCTAAAACAAGTATGAAACTAGAAGTACTTTGTAGGTGTTGTTGGATAGGTTTGAAAGAAAATAAAGAGAGCGTAAATAAAATCTAGGGGCTGTTTAGATAAAGACGCAACTAAATTAGTTTTAGTAAAGAGCTTTTTGTCACGAGAAAGTTATTTGTCCCTAGGCAATCGATAACTAGACCGGTAATCACTATTGCAATTTTATTTGAGGGAGAGGCATAAGCTAACATACTTTATCTACTTGGATCATATGCACTTATGATTGGAACTCTAGCAAGCATCCGCAACTACTAAAGATCATTAAGGTAAAACCCAACCATAGCATTAAAGTATCAAGTCCCCTTTATCCCATACGCAAACAACCTACTTACTAGGGCCTGTGCTTCTGTCACTCACGCCACCCACCATAAGCAAATCATGAACATATTGCAAACCCTACAGCGGGGATCCCTCACGCTTGCGCGACACGGAGAGCACCATAGGACAGCACCAATAATAAAACATGCAACTCAAACCAATCTTGATCATAAAATAGCCCATATGACAAAACAGTTCTACTCAAACATCATAGGATAGCCATACATCATTGGGAAATAATATATAGCGTTGAGCACCATGTTTAAGTAGAGATTAGAGCGGGTAAGAGAGAGGTTACACCGCTGCATAGAGGGGGGAGAGTTGGTGATGATGGCGGTGAAGTTGTTGGTGAAGATTGCGTTGATGATGATGGTGGCCACGGCAGCGTTCCAGCGCCACCGGAAGAGAAGGGGAGAGGGGGCCCCTTCGTCTTCTTCTTCCTTGACCTCCTCCCTAGATGGGAGAAGGGTTTCCCCTCTGGTCCTTGGCCTCCATGGCGTGGGAGGGGCGAGAGCCCCTCCGGGATTGGATCTGTCTCTCTCTGTTTCTGCGTTCTCTTCTGCTGCCCTTTCACCGTTTCTTTATATCCGGAGATCCGTAACTCCGATTGGGTTGAATCTTTCGCCCATATTTTTCTCATAAAATTAGCTTTCTTGCGGAAAAAGAAGAGTGTTAACCGCCTTACGGGGTGCCCATGAGGGTCCAGGGCGTGCCCCCCTGCCTTGTGGCCCCCTCGGGCACCGTCTCGCGGTTATTTTACTTCCCAAAAATCATAAGTATTCCAAAATAATTCTCCGTCCGTTTTTATCCCGTTTGGACTCCGTTTGATATTGGGTTTCTGCGAAACATAAAACATGCAACAAATAGGAACTGGCACTGGGCACTGGATCAATATGTTAGTCCCAAAAAATAGTATAAAAAGTTGCCAAAAGTATATGAAAGTTGCATAATATTGGCATGGAACAATCAAAAATTATAGATACGACGGAGATGTATCAGCATCCCCAAGCTTAATTCCTACTCGTCCTCGAGTAGGTAAATGATAAAAAAGATAATTTTTGATGTGGAATGCTACCTAGCATAATCTTGATCACATATCTAATCATGGAATGAATATTAAGACATGAGTGATTCAAAGCAATAGTCTATCATTTGACATAAAAGCAATAATACTTCAAGCCTACTAATAAAGCAATCATGTCTTTTCAAAATAACATGGCCAAAGAAAGTTATCCCTACAAAATCATATAGTCTGGCTATGCTCCATCTTCACCACACAAAATATTCAAATCATGCACAACCCCGATGACAAGCCAAGCAATTGGTTCATACTTTTTAACGCGCTTCAGCTTTTTCAACCCTCACGCAATACATGAGCGCAAGCCATGGATATAGCACTATAGGTGGAATAGAATATGATGATGGGGGTTATGTGGAGAAGACAAAAGGGGAGAAAGTCTCACATCGACGCGGCTAATCAACGGGCTATGGAGATGCCCATCAATTGATGTCAATGTGAGGAGTAGGGATTACCATGCAATGGATGCACTAGAGCTATAAGTATATGAAAGCTCAAACTGAAACTAAGTGGGTGTGCATCCAACTTTCTTGCTCATGAAAACCTAGGGAATTTGAGGAAGCCCATCGTTGGAATATACAAGCCAAGTCCTATAATGAAAATTCCCACTAGTATATGAAAGTGATAACTCAAGAGACTCTCTATATGAAGAACATGGTGCTACTTTGAAGCACAAGTGTGGTAAAAGGATAGTAACATTGCCCCTTCTCTCTTTTTCTCTCTTTTTTTTGTTTTTTTCTCTTTTTTTGGGCCTTCTCTTTTCTTTTGACTTTTTTTCCGTCCAGAGTCTCATCCCGACTTGTGGGGGAATCATAGTCTCCATCATCCTTTCCTCACTGGGGCAATGCTCTAATAATGATGATCATCACACTTTTATTTACTTACAACTCAATATTACAACTCGATACTAGAACAAAGATATGACTCTATATGAATGCCTCCGGCGGTGTACCGGGATGTGCAATGATCTAGCATAGCAATGACATCTAAAAACGAACAGGCCATGAAAACATCATGCTAGCTATCTTACGATCATGCAAAGCAATATGACAATAAATGCTCAAATCATGTATATGATGATGATGGAAGTTGCATGGCAATATATCTCGGAATGGCTATGGAAATGCCATAATAGGTAGGTATGGTGGCTTTTTTGAGGAAGATATAATGAGGCTTATGCGTGATAGAGTGTATCGTATCACGGGGTTTGGATGCACCGGCAAAGTTTGCACCAACTCTCGAGGTGAGAAAGGGCAATGCATGGTACCGAAGAGGCTTGCAATGATGGAAGGGTGAGAGTGCGTATAATCCATGGACTCACATTAGTCATAAAGAACTCATATACTTATTGCAAAAGTTTATTAGCCCTCGAAGCAAAGTACTACTATGCATGCCCCTTGGGGGATATATTGGTAGGAAAAGACCATCGCTCGTCCCCGACCGCCACTCATAAGGAAGACAATCAATAAATACCTCATGCTCCGACTTCGTTACATAACGGTTCACCATACGTGCATGCTACGGGAATCACAAACCTCAACACAAGTATTTCTACTAATCCACAACTACCCACTAGCATGCCTCTAATATCACCATCTTTATATCGCAAAACTATTGCAAGGAATCAAACATATCATATTCAGTGATCTACAAGTTTTATGTAGGATTTTATGACTAATCATGTGAATGACCAGTTCCTGTCATCTCTCTAAATAGATATAAGTAAAGCAAGAGAGTTTATTTCTTTCTACAAAATATATGCCCACGCTCTAACAAATATAAGTGAAGCAAAAGAGCATTCTACAAATGGCGGTTTTCTATGTAAAGAGAAACAGGCAATCCAAACTTCAAATGATATAAGTGAAGCACATGAAGCATTCTATAAAGCCATACTCAAAAGATTTAAGTGAAGTGCATAGAGCATTTTATAAGTAAACCAAGGACTATCTCATATCAGCATGGTGCATAAAAAAAGTGAAAACTAAATGCAAAAGACGCTCCAAGATTTGCACATATCGCATGAACGAAACGAATCCGAAAACATACCGATATTTGTTGAAGAAAGAGGGGATGCCTTCCGGGGCATCCCCAAGCTTAGACGCTTGAGTATCCTTGAATATTTACTTGGGGTGCCTCGGGAATCCCCAAGCTTGAGCTCTTGCCTCTCTTCCTTCTCCTCACATCGAGACCTTCTCGATCATCGAACACTTCATCCACACAAAACTTCAACAGAAAACTCGGTAATATCTGTTAGTATAATAAAGCAAATCACTACTCTGAGTACTGTTGCAAACCAATTCATATTTTTTTTGCATTGTGTCTACTGTAGTATAACTTTTTCATGGCTTAATCCACTGATATAAATCGATAGTTTCATCAAAACAAGCAAACTATCCATCAAAAACAGAATCTGTCTAAAACAGAACTGTCTGTAATAATCTGAACATTCACCATACTTCTGATACTTGAAAAATTCTTCCAAAATTAGGAAAAATAAAACATTTGTATAGAAAGACAGTGCAAAAAGAATCAGAACCATTTGACATTCCAGTAAAAAAATTAAAATCGCGCACTACAGCCAAAGTTTCTGTCCTGCACCGCACAAACCAAGATGCATTGTAAACATCCTAAAGGCAAACCTTGGCACATTATTTTTATTTCTAAACTTTATAAGAGCACAAAACAGAAATAAATGACTCTCTAAAACTTCCGGGTTGTCTCCCTGGCAGCGCTTTCTTTAAAGCCATTAAGCTAGGCATATAGTGCTCAAGTAGTGAATTCACCCGGATCCCAAGGTATATCAAAGCCAATTTTAATTAGCAATGATTTGGCATTTAGTAGTGAGCACAAGGCAACATATATCAAGCAATGACGAAGTCTAACTCTCTTCCTATGCATCGGCATGTCATAAAAGAACAATTCATGCACACCTAGTAAAGGTCAATGCATAGTATAAACAGTTTCTTGCAATTTTATCTTGTTGGAAACATAGAGAGGTGGAGATATAGTTCCTCTCTCATAATAATTGCAAGTAGGAGCAGCAAGCACATGCATATTATATTCATCAAAATCATCATGCGCAACGGTAAAAGTCAACCCATCAATATAGTCCTTAATAAGGGCAAACTTCTCCGATATAGTGTAGTCGGGAGAATTCAAAAAGATAATAGGACTATCATGCGTGGGTGCAATAGCAACAATTTCATGATTAATATAAGGAACTATAGCAAGTTCATATCCATAAGCATAATTCATATTGGCATCTTGGCCACAAGCATAGCAAGCATCATCAAAAAGGGATATTTCAAGAGAATCAACAGGATCATAATAGTCATCATAGCAATCATCCTTCGGTAAGCACGAAGGGAAATTAAACAATGTATGAGTTGAAGAGTTACTCTCATTAGAAGGTGGGCACGGGTAGCTAATCCGCTCTTCCTCCTTTTGTTCTTCGCTCTCCTCATCATCTTTTTCATCCAATGAGCTCACAGTTTCATCAATTTCTTCTTCCATAGACTCCTGCAAAATATTAGTCTCTTCTTGGACAGCGGAGTAGTCCTCAATATATGGTTCAACATAGGCATTAGAAGCATAATTATCATAGCAATATTTAAGTATGGCAAAATTTTCAGGTCTATAAACAGCATCATAAAGATTTTCAAACTCTTTGAACATAGATTCAATTTCATAAGCACCCATAAAAGCAACAAATTCTTCTATTTGTTCCACATCATAGTAATCATATATACCTCTAGCATAAGAAGCCAAGGTTTCATTATCATTAAATTTGCATGAAAAGGGAAGGTGTGGAGAATTCATCCTAGAGCAACAAGTATAATCATATCTCAAGCATAGTTGCCTAGCATACCACTTCAACATATGAATTTGATCCCATAATAGTTTCCCTTTTTGAGTCAAGCGATAATCCCTAAAGTATTTGCATTGATCCAACGTGTCTCCCATTACATAGTTGAATGGGGTTTTATCGAGATTATCAAAGTAGTACATAATATCTTTCACATAACCAGCATCGAGGGTTTTAGGAGGTTTCCCATCTCCATGAGTAGCAAGTACATCTAATTTTTTTGGTATTTCGTGTTCCATATCCATAACTAAAGATAAAGAACAACTAAGAACAGCAAATAAAAATTACTTAGTGATAAAGCAAACAAGCACACACGAGAATATTCACCCCACGCTATTGCTCCCCGGCAACGGCGCCAGAAAAAGGTCTTGATAACCCACAAGTATAGGGGATCAATTGTAGCCTCTTTAAATAAGTAAGAGTGTCGAACCCAACGAGGAGCTAAAGGTAGAACAAATATTCCCTCAAGTTCTATCGACCACCGATACAACTCTACGCACGCTTAGTGTTCACTTTACCTAAAACAAGTATGAAACTAGAAGTACTTTGTAGGTGTTGTTGGATAGGTTTGCAAGAAAATAAAGAGAGCGTAAATAAAAGCTAGGGGTTGTTTAGATAAAGACGCAACTAAATTAGTTTTAGTAGAGAGCTTTTTGTCACGAGAAAGTTATTTGTCCCTAGGCAATCGATAACTAGACCGGTAATCACTATTGCAATTTTATTTGAGGGAGAGGCATAAGCTAACATACTTTCTCTACTTGGATCATATGCACTTATGATTGGAACTCTAGAAAGCATCCGCAACTACTAAAGATCATTAAGGTAAAACCCAACCATAGCATTAAAGTATCAAGTCCCCTTTATCCCATACGCAAACAACCTACTTACTCGGGCATGTGCTTCTGTCACTCACGCCACCCACCATAAGCAAATCATGAACATATTGCAAACCCTACAGCGGGGATCCCTCACGCTTGCGCGACACGGAGAGCACCATAGGACAGCACCAATAATAAAACACGCAACTCAAACCAATCTTGATCATAAAATAGCCCATATGACAAAACAGTTCTACTCAAACATCATAGGATAGCCATACATCATTGGGAAATAATATATAGCGTTGAGCACCATGTTTAAGTAGAGATTAGAGCGGGTAAGAGAGAGGTTACACCGCTGCATAGAGGGGGGAGAGTTGGTGATGATGGCGGTGAAGTTGTTGGTGAAGATTGCGTTGATGATGATGGTGGCCACGGCAGCGTTCCAGCGCCACCGGAAGAGAAGGGGAGAGGGGGCCCCTTCGTCTTCTTCTTCCTTGACCTCCTCCCTAGATGGGAGAAGGGTTTCCCCTCTGGTGCTTGGCCTCCATGGCGTGGGAGGGGCGAGAGCCCCTCCGGGATTGGATCTGTCTCTCTCTGTTTCTGCGTTCTCTTCTGCTGCCCTTTCACCATTTCTTTTATATCCGGAGATCCGTAACTCCGATTGGGTTGAATCTTTCGCCCATATTTTTCTTATAAAATTAGCTTTCTTGTGGCAAAAGAAGAGCGTCAATCGCCTTACGGGGTGCCCACGAGGGTCCAGGGCGCGCCTGCCCCCCTGGGGCGCGCCCCCCTGCCTCGTGGCCCCCTCGGGCACCGTCTCGCGTTGATTTTACTTCCCAAAAATCATAAATATTCCAAAATAATTCTCCGTTCGTTTTTATCCCGCTTGGACTCCGTTTGATATTGGGTTTCTGCGAAACATAAAACATGCAACAAATAGGAACTGGCACTGGGCACTGGATCAATATGTTAGTCCCAAAAAATAGTACAAAAAGTTGCCAAAAGTATATGAAAGTTGCATAATATTTGCATGGAACAATCAAAAATTATAGATACGACGGAGACGTATCAATGGCAAATAATGTAAATTGCAAGGAGATGAGATTTGTGATTAGGAACCTGATAGATGATGATGTCTCCCCGACAACGGCGCCAGAAATCCTTTCTTGATGGCTCGTGTCCGCCTCAGTATTTTGCCCGAAGAGGAAGGGATGATGCAGCATAGCTACGGTAGGTATTTCCCTCAGTGATGGGACCAAGGTTATCGAACTAGTAGGAGAACCACACAACACTATGTAAACGGTACCTGCACATAAAGCACAAATACTTGCAACCCAACGCGTAAGAGGGGTTGTCAATCCCTCCCGGGTAAAAGATAGATTGGTTTGTAGTAGATTGGATAAATAGATCTCGCGGAAACGCAAAATAAAATGAATAACAAAAAATTGCAGCAAGGTATTTTTGGGTTTTTGGAATAACAAATCTGAAAATAAAAGAGGCAAATAACAGATTAGAAAGCAAATATGATAAAGAATATACCCGGGGACCGTAGACTTCACTAGTGGCTTCTCTCGAGAAAAATAGCATACGGCGGGTAAACAAATTACTGTTGGGAAATTGATAGAACTTCAAATTATTATGACGATATCTAGGCAATGATCATTATATAGGCATCATGTCCAAGATTAGTAGACCGACTCCTGCCTGCATCTACTACTATTACTCCACACATCGACCGCTATCCAGCATGCATCTAGTGTATTAAGTTCATGGAAAAACGGAGTAATGCAATAAGAACGATGACATGATGTAGACAAGATCTATTCATGTAGGAATAGACCCCCATCTTGTTATCCTTAATAGCAACGATACATACGTGTCATGTCCCCTTCTATCACTCGGATTGAGCACCGTAAGATCAAACCCATCACAAAGCACCTCTTCCCATGGCAAGAAAAAACGATCTGGTTGGCCTAACTAGACCAAAGATTTAAAGAAGAAATACAAGGCTATAAGCAATCATGCATATAATATATCAAAACTCAAATAAATTTCATGGATAAAAATAGATCTGATCATAAACTCAAAGTTCATCGGATCCCAGCAAACACCTCGCAAAAAGAGTTACATCAAGTAGATCTCCAAGAGACCATTGTATTATGAATCAAAAGAGAGAGAGAGAGAGAGAGAGAGAGAGAGAGAGAGAGATAAAGCCATCTAGCTACTGCCTATGGACCCGTAGGTCTACAATGAACTACTCACGCATCATCGGAGAGGCACCAATGAGGATGATGAACCCCTCCATTATGGTCTCTAGATTGGATCTCATGGTTCTGGAACTTGTGGCGGCTAGAATTGTGTTTCGTCGACTCCCCTAGGGTTTTTGGATTTTCGGGGTATTTATAGAGCAAAGAGGCGGTGCGGGAGGCCACCGAGGTGGGCACAACCCACCAGGGTGCGCCTGGGCCCCCAGGCGTGCCCAGGTGGGTTGTGCCCCCCTCGGGGCACCCCTTTGGTACTTCTTTGGCCCAAGTTGTTCCTTCTGGTCCAGAAAAAATCTCCAAAAAGTTTCGCTGCATTTGGACTCCGTTTGGTATTGATTTTCTGCGAAATAAAAAAACAAGCGAAAAACAGCAACTGGCACTAGGCACTATGTCAATAGGTTAGTCCCAAAAAATGATATAAAGTTGTTATAAAATGATTGTAAAACATCCAAGAATGATGATATAACATCATGGAACAAGAAAAAATTATAGATACGTTGGAGACGTATCACGCGAGGAGGCAACAAAACACATCGAATAAGCGGTAGTAGTCACGGAGCTGGACCAACGGCAGTACCGCATGAGCGGTACTACCGCTGCCTCAGGACAAGTGCTCAGAAGAACAGGGGATGAACTCCACAGATGCGGGAATGGAAGTGGGTGCAAATGAAGATGTGTGATACATCTCCAACGTATCCATAGTTTTTGATTGTTCCATGCTATTAAAGTATCATTCTTGGATGTTTTATACTCATTTACTAGCAACTTTATATCAGTTGTTGGGACTAACCTATTGACATGGTGCCCAGTGCCAGTTGCTGTTTTTTACTTCATAGAAAATCAATACCAAATGGAGTCCAAATGCAACAAAACTTTTTGAAGATTTTTTCTTCCTAGAAGAGACCCAGGAGGCCAAGGAAGTGCACCGGAGGAGGCCCATCGGGCTGTGACGCCCGGATAATTAAGCTACAGTAAAACTCTGCTAATGATGCCACATCACCTCCGTTACTGTTGCTAATTCCTCGTTAGTTCAAAAACCGATTCAAAATTCAAATTCCAAATATGGCATACAACAAAAGTTTTCAAACATTAAAACAAAATGTTCGGTTAGTGCCAGATATTACGTAGGTAATTGTTGTGAAGGAAACTCGTTTTTAGAAAATGCTAAAAGGCTCTAAAATAAAAAGAACAGAAAAGGGAAATAAATAAAAGAAAACAAAACAAAACTAACAGAAAACAAAAAGGAGAAAGCCCCCCCCCCCCCGGCCCCTTGGGCTTCGGCCCAGCAGGCCACGGCCCAGCTGCCGGCCGGCCAAGCCCACCCTCACTCCCCATAACCTCCCACTCCCCCATGTCCAACCCT
>NC_057802.1:334075923-334086703 GCF_018294505.1 Triticum aestivum | reverse complement strand
CGACCGCTCCGCCTCCAGCCGCCGCGGCCACTACCCGGTTGGCCCACGCCTGTCGCCGCCCACTAGCGTGCGCCCCTGCGGGCTGGCTCCCGTCGCCCGCTACGCCCGCCCGACCCGCATAGGCCACAGGGGCCTATGACAGCTAGGCCCCGCCCCCCTGTGACAATGACTGGTGGGCCAAGCCCAGAACGTTTTAAAATAAAAATGGAAATAAAAATGAATTAATAAAATTTATAATTAGTGAATTAATTAAGTTAATTAATCCTATTTAATTAATCTGATTAACCTAAACAGAGTATGACAGGTGGGTCCCACTGGACCCACACGTCAGTTTGACCAGTCAACACCTCTGTTAACTGCTGACGTCATGATGACGTCAGCATGCACTATTCTGGATAATGTTGAACTAAACTAATTAAATAAATTCTAAATTTGATTTAAAACTTTAGAAAATCATATAAAATAAACTGTAGCTCAGATGAAAATACTTTCTACATGAAAGTTGCTCAGAACGACGAGGCAAATCCGGATACGGAGCCCGTTCGTCCGCCACACATCCCTAGCATAGCAAACACACAACTTTTCCCCTCCGGTTCATCTGTCCGAAAACGCGAAACACCGGGGATACTTTCCCGGATGTTTCCCCCCTTCGCCGTATCACCTCCTACCGCGTTAGGGCACACCTAGCACCGCTCATTGTCATGTCATGCATCGGCATGCATATGTTTGCATTATATTTATTGTTTCTTCCCCCTCTTCTCTCGCTAGACACCGAGACTGACGCCGCTGCTGCTAACCAGTACGACTACGGTGTTGACGACCCCTTCTTGCCAGAGCAACCAGGCAAGCCCCCCCTTGATCACCAGATATCGCCTATTCCTTCTCTCTACTGCTTGCATTAGAGTAGTGTAGCATGTTACTGCTTTCGGTTAATCCTATTCTGCTGCATAGCCTGTCATTGTTGCTACAGTTGTTACCCTTACCTGCAATCCTAAATGCTTAGTATAGGATGCTAGTATTCCATCAGTGGCCCTACACTCTTGTTCGTCTGCCATGCTATACTACTGGGCCGTGATCACTTCGGGAGGTGATCACGGGCATATGCTATATACTTTATACTATTACATTACTTATGATACTGTTCGGAGATGGGGGGCTGAAGGGGCAGGTGGCTCCATCCCGGTAGAGGTGGGCCTGGGTTCCCGACGGCCCCCGACTGTCACTTTGTGGTGGAGCGACAGGGCAGGTTGAGACCACCTAGGAGAGAGGTGGGCTTGGCCCTGGTCGGCGTTCGCGGATACTTCAATTAACACGCTTAACGAGATCTTGGTATTTGATTTGAGCCTGGCCACTGGCCTATACGCACTAACCAACTACGCGGGAACAGTTATGAGCACTCGACGTCGCGGTATCAGCTGAAGCCTTCTTGACGTCAGCGACTGAGCGGCGCGCGCCGGATTGGACTGGAACACCTGCTCTTGTAGTAGGGAGGCTAGGTCTGCTTACCGGCCGCGTACGCAATGTGCAGGTGTGCAATGGGCGATGGGCCCAGACCCCTGCGCGCATAGGATTTAGACCGGCGTGCTGACCTCTCTGTTGTGCCTAGGTGGGGCTGCGACGTGTTGATCTTCCGAGGCCGGGCATGACCCAGGAAAGTGTGTCCGGGCAAATGGGATCGAGCGTGTTGGGTAATGTGGTGCACCCCTGCAGGAAAGTTTATCTATTCGAATAGCCGTGTCCCTCGGTAAATGGACGACCCAGAGTTGTACCTTGACCTTATGCCAACTAGAACCAGATACTTAATAAAACACACCCTTCCAAGTTCCAGATAGAACCCGGTGATCACTCTCTAACAGGGCGATGAGGAGAGGATCGCCGGGTAGGATTATGCTATGTGATGCTACTTGGTAAACTTACCATCTACTCTCTTCTACATGCTGCAAGATGGAGGCTGCCAGAAGCATAGTCTTCGACAGGACTAGCTATCCCCCTCTTATTCTGGCATTCTGCAGTTCAGTCCATCGATATTGCCCCTTTACACAGATACCCATGCATATGTAGTGTAGATCCTTGCTTGCGAGTACTTTGGATGAGTACTCACGGTTGCTTTTCTCCCTCTTTTCCCCCTTTCCATTCTACCTGGTTGTCGCAACCAGATGCTGGAGCCCAGGAGCTTGACGCCACCGTCGACGACGACTCCTACTACACCGGAGGTGCCTACTACTACGTGCAGGCCGCTGACGACGACCAGGAGTAGTTTAGGAGGATCCCAGGCAGGAGGCCTGCGCCTCTTTCGATCTGTATCCCAGTTTGTGCTAGCCTTCTTAAGGCAAACTTGTTTAACTTGTGTCTGTACTCATATATTGTTGCTTCCGCTGACTCGTCTATGATCGAGCACTTGTATTCGAGCCCTCGAGGCCCCTGGCTTGTATTATGATGCTTGTATGACTTATTTATGTTTTTAGAGTTGTGTTGTGATACCTTCCCGTGAGTCCCTGCTCTTGATCGTACACGTTTGCGTGTATGATTAGTGTACGATTGAATCGGGGGCGTCACACGGGCCCACTAGGCACCAGGGCGCGCCAGAGGCCCCAAGCGCGCCTTGGTGGGTAGTGGGGCCCACGGGAAGCTTCTCCACCGACCTTCAGCTCTATAAATACTAAAATCCCAAAAACCCTAGGGGAGTCGACGAAACACAATTCCAGCTGCCGCAAGTTCCAGAACCACGAGATCCAATCTAGAGGCCTTTTCCGGCACTCTGCCGGAGGGGGCAACGATCACGGAGGGGTTCTTCATCATCACCCTTGCCCCTCCGATGATGTGTGAGTAGTTTACCACAGACCTACGGGTCCGTAGGTAGTAGCTAGATGGCTTCTTCTCTCTTTTTGATCATCAATACAATGTTCTCCTCGATGTTCTTAGAGATCTATTCGATGTAATGACTTTTTGCGGTGTGTTTGTTGGGATCCGATGAATTGTGATTTATGATCATATCTATCCATGAATATTATTTGAGTCTTTGTTGAACTCGTTTATGCATGATCTTTATAGCCTCGTATTTCTTCTTCGAAACTTTGGTTTGGTTTGGCCAACTAGATTTATTTTTCTTGCAATGGGAAGAGGTGCTTTGTGATGGGTTCGATCTTGCAGTGCTCAATCTCAGTGACAGAAAGAGACATGACATGCATGTATCGTTGTTGTTAAGGATAAAAAGATGGGGTCTATTCCTACATGAATAGATCTTGTCTACATCATGTCATCATTCTTGTTGCCTTACTCCGTTTCTCCATGAACTTAATACACTAGATGCATGCTGGATAGCGGTCGATGTGTGGAGTAATAGTAGTAGATGCAAGCACGAGTCGGTCTACTAATCTTGGACGTGATGCCTATATACATGATCATTGCCTTGGATTCGTCATAATTATTTGTTTTCTGTCAATTGCCCAACAGTAATTTCTTTACCCACCGTATGCTATTTTCTCGAGAGAAGCCTCTAGTGAAATCTACGGCCCCCGGGGTCTATTTCCTATCATATTATTTTCAAATCTATTTATCCAAAAAACCAAAAAATACCTTGCTGCACTTTTTGTTTATTTATTTTATTTAGTGTTTTTGCTAGATCTATTTATCAATTCTCATACAATTTAATCTATTTCAATACTGAGGAGGGATTGACAACCCCTCTTACGCATTGGGTTGCAAGTTTTTATTGTTTGTCTGCAGGTGCTATTTACATTGTGTTGCTTGGTTCTCCTAATGGATTGCTAACCTTGGTTTCATAACTGAGGAAAATACTTACCGTTGTTGTGCTACATCATCCCCTCCTCTTCGGGGAATTACCAACGCAGATACAAGCAATCAATGTGTATGTGATGATTCCACCCACTTTTCCGATGCAGAGCCCCTCTTAATAGTATGATTTTCCTACGACTCAAGTCCACTGAAAAAGAAACGCAGCTAAAATAACCATCTTCACTCTATATCTCCGAGGGGCTCGAATCGCCTTGTGTCATATGATAGATTATCTGAAATGCTCAATGGACACGATTAGTCCGCAAATGCATTGTCACCAATCACCAAAACCACTAAGGGGTAAATATGCCCTAACACTCCCGGATTTCAAAAAGTTTGCTCCGCCGAGGCAGAGGCCCGGAGGAGGCAATGAGCAATGCTCATGACGCTCCGCCAGTGGGTGCACGAAGAAGACCTCAACAGTCCCACGTTTTGAGTGCAACTTTATCTTTTTGTAAGGGTGTGTCTGTAAGGACATGTGATACTTAATATGGCCATAGGACATCTCCAACGCCGACCATCAAACCACCCGCAACCGTCTGGACTGAGCAATCCAGACGTGTTTTGCCATCCAATGTGGTCTTGCATCGGTCCGTTCAATGGTCCGGACCCACTTTTTCCCGCAAACAGGAGGTAAATGGGGCGGCTTTGCGGGCATCCGAACCGGTGCCACGCGTGTGTCCGACTAACCTGGCCCACCAAACAATCGCACCCACCTCTCCCGCACTTTCTCTCAGGTGCACGTGTTCCATTAATGTCGGCCCAGAGCACGCAGCAGTCGACACTGATGTCGTGTGATGTGATCAAACGGGAGGGTGGCACGGACCAATGCGAGCTCTCGGGAGCCGCCTCTTCAATGCGGATGCAGATTCCCCAGGAACCAACTCCGGTCGCTGCGATGCATTGAAGTGGCTGACTGTCCGTTCGCATGGCCTGGCCGAGGCTATATAAGTTGTGCTCAGGTGTCGTTTACATCGCACTCACCGCATCACTTCGCACCTCCATCCGTCACCTTACCTCTCCTCTACAACTCCGGTGATGGGAAAATCAAGGTCCTCGGTGGTCACAGGCGGCGGCTCTGGAACGTGCTCCGGTGGTTCGTGGCGATGCCGCCCTCTCACTCTGGGGTCGTCGTCCTCATCAGTGGACGGCTCATCGGTGAAGGAGGAGATCATCATCTCCTTTGGCGACAAGGACGACCAGCCGCCGCAGTACCAGTCGGCAATGTAGGACCCGATGTACGTCGTGACTAATGGAGAGTATGAGCAATAGATGGAGGTCCTCCGTCCTCCACATCAACGGTCCGGCAGCGCCACCAGAGACAATGCTCCACTCAAGCCGGAGCCTCCGTCCCCTCCCCGCTCTCCTCCGCACAACATGGCATCCAAATCATACGCCGCGTCAAGGATGAGTGGCTCTCGGCGCCGCCCCTACGCGTGAAGGAGGAGCGACACTCTGATGAGTGTTATTTTTACACTCCTCTAACCTGAGTTTAAACCAATATATTTTATTAAAACCGATATATTCGCTGTGATATTGCCACTAATGACTAATGAATGCATAGGATTCAAAATATCCTTTTTTATTTTGTTTCCACGGGAAATGGGCTATTTATGGACGAAATCAAGCATATATGGAAATGAGTAAAGTGGAGATAGAGGAGATCAAGTGGGAGGCACACCAGAGTAAACAGGGCAAAAGACGACATTTCATACGACCGCGCCCGCTCGTATGAGCGGCCGTCTGGCATGGAAACCGAGGCTCCTCGCCCACCTAAACAACCTTTATAAAGGGGCCGACACCAAATGGATAAGAGAACATCGCAAAACAAGCCAGTCTTTGTCATTACCACCATAGCCATCTCCATCAACCCTAGCCGCCATTTCCCATCTCCATAGCCACAATCTTCACCACCACCATAGTTCTCAGCAATCTAGTCATACTTGTAATCGTGTATCACACAGAGCATCCATTGTAAGACATATTATCAATCAATCAATATTCATGATGTGTTATTTGTGTGATCTGATCACCATGTTTGAGTAGTTCGTTAACGTCATGGGTAGAGGCAAGAGCCTTGCAACCTGATGTATTTGTTGGAGGGATCAATGGAAGGACTTTGAATTAACGTCTCGTATATGTAAAGTAAAATTGTTCTGTAGTTGTCTTTTGTCTCGTTCGCGTTCTTCATCCCTGCAGTTGCAGATACCCAGGATCATGGAGAACGAGTCACGAAGAGGATAAGGGCGGGGAGACCGTGAAGTGTTATTCTGAACACCAGTGACAGAAAAGTTTAGTGCGTTAGCACGGATCCTATCCTTGGGGATTCAAGAGTTGTAGTCATTAAACGCCTAATGCTTGTGTCTGATTATTGCAATCTTAATAATTGAGGCAACCCCGCGTGACGGATAGGGCCTTCGGTTGGACAACTAACTCTTGATGCAGGACGCATGTCGGTCAAGACGTAATTTTGACACATCCTCACTTTGATACGTAACAAGCACATCTTGATGGATGACTTCCAGAGCACAAATTAAGATCATATTTGGTCCCGACAAAAATATATGGTTGTAAGTATAAGTCCTCATACCCATGCCTATTTTTATTATAAGTGTTTTATCAGTGTCAGCTTGATTTACGATCTGGTCAAAAACAAAGTTTGTTTGAGACCTTAGCTTAAAGGGCATCGTCCTCTTGTAGGTTCGATAACTCAGGGTCACCTCTGGGAAAAAGGCGAGAATCCTTTCTGCTCCATTTTCGGATCACCAAAGAAAGTAATCACGCTCATCGTCGCCCCGACGCGTCAAGGTGGAGCAGCCTTCCCATGCGATTGTCGCGAAGGTGCGCGGTCGCATTCGCCACTACCTCGGCGGCGGCGGCGGCTCGTCCTCCTGGAGTGCCCTAACGGCGAAGAAGTACGCCGACAGGGAGCGGCGCCAGTGGGACAGACGCAATGCGGCGCGCTCTTCAAAATTCGCAAATTCTGACGTCCCGCCGCCACATATCGCGGCGGACCCGGATCTGGCCATGGCCTATGCCCCTGGACCGCTCCAAGACGACAGTGGATATGAGCAAGTGTCATCTCCGCTACCTCGGCGAGGAGATAAGAAAGTATGGCCAGGAGTGGTCTCTCCGCGAGTCTGCCGCCATCGCCGCCTCCTCCAAGACCCGCCGCCCTCTCCCCCTGCCCATGTTGTCGGTGGTTGCGGCCGCATTGCGCACGATGCAGGAGCAAGCGGAGAGGATAATCTGCGAGCGTCAGGTGGCTAGCGGGAAGCCTTGCCACAACGCCGCGCCCTTCTGCCGCCCGAAGCTCGACAACGACGACTCCGACAACGGCGAGACGATGATGGAGGAGCCGCTGGCCAGGCTGGCATGGTCTATGAGGTCACCGTCAAGTATAAGGTTAGGTTATTAAGATTTTTAGTTCATCAGACAAATATCGTTCGATTTTAGGTAAATATTATTCTAGTTTAAATGAATATCATCCAGTTTGTTTGAGTTTGCATCAAATTTGATCGATTTCGTTAAATTTCATTTGAAATGCAACCGGAAATATGCGGCTAGCTTTGGATGGCCGCCTCCCGCATATGTGTCCGTGAACTGGTGCCCCGGGTCCACGAACGGATGCGGTGTCCGTTTTGCGGGTCGGCATTAGTGATGCCCTTAGGACTTTTACTAAAAAGCTCATGGAAAATTTTAGCATGATTTGACCCATGATATAAAGTTTTGCATGATCTAACCTTTTGGAATACCGCCAAAGTCAACGGTGGTAGACCATGATCCACACCCGCTGATCGTGCCGACGTGGCAAAGTGGCTACCGCTAAAGGTAGTGGCAGTAGCCCAAGTATCCTACCACCGGGGCCTTGGGAAATAGACCCCGGAAGGGGGTGAATGCCTAACGGGGCCGTGGGGTGGGCCACCCACCCACGCACCCCACTGATACGTCTCAAATGTATTTATAATTTGTTTATGTTGTTTATATTGTCTTGGCATCAACTTACATTTTTGGAGTTGCGGAAAAATCAATCTTACGAAGTTCCAAAAATACCCCAAAAAAATAGAAATAGTTTTGAGTCAGGAAGCTTCCAGGGGACCTGGGACTCACCTGGGGGACCCCTGTCGACCCCACATGGCCAGAGCGTGCGGTCATAGGATGGTTGTGTTGTGGATCGGTGTGCTCCCCTGGCCTGCCTTTCTACCGCCTCTCGATGCCTATATTTTTTGTTTGCTCCAAAAATCATATTGATCAAGGAGTTTTTCTATTTCTGCTGTTGCGCCTCTCTATTCCGTGGCGATCTAATCTGGAGTCATTTTCTGGTACTCTACCGAAGGGGGAAATCATCACGGTGGCCATCTCCATGAACTTGACGGTCACCATGATCGCCCGTGTGTAGTTTTCTTTGGACTATGGGTCCATAGCAGTAGCGATGGTTTTATCTCCCTTGCTTCTCAATACAAATATCACATGAGTTGCTTTACATAATTGTGATCCATTTGGTATAATCTTTTTGTGTGTTTGTTGTGATGTGATAAATTGTCACTTTATGACCGATCATCAATGAATTCTTTTGAGATCAATTTAGTTTCTTTGCTGTATAATTCTTATTCATATATGCTCTCCAATCTATTTGTCTTTCTTTCGCCAGGTTTTATGAGTGATCTTCAAGAGGGAGTTGTGTATGATAGTTGGGTTCAATCTTATAAGTAATCTACCACAGTGAGAGAAAGTGGCAAAGGTTTTGTATTGTGTTACTGCCACTAGAGTAAAAAATATGATTGTGTACTAATCCTTTGAACCAAGGATGAAGATAATATATCATCTACTTCATGTCATCATGCTTCATGCAATACTCTGTTTTATTACTTAATACTTTAAGATACATATTTAGCGGTCTTGGGTGAACTATTAGCTATAGATGCAGTTGGATAATGGTCTATAGATGTTTGGATGTGATGTTCATATGTATTTATGCCATGTATAATCATAGTGATAAAAACTGCAGTTAAATCGATGCGCGACACTAGTGAACCTATGGATCCCGACCATTCTTTCTCATATTTCTTCGAACCTGGATCAACGCTCTTTACAATTCTTTGTTTTCACTTTTGTTTTTTGCAATTAGTCTTTCATATACACTTGCATTTAATCCTTGTAACTAGAAAGGCCAGTGAGACCAACAATCTTGCTAGTTTTGTTGGAGGCCAAGGTAGTTTTCTATTTGTGTGTGCAAGTATTGGCTGCTTAGCAAACTCCTGGTTCAATAAACCTTTAGGTCATCCAATTTGATGGAAAACTATTGCTTAATACAAACCCTTGCACTTGGGGTGCAACACATTCCTAGTTAAGAGAAAGCACCCACCCCACTCGAACATCCCTCCTATTCGGGATGAATTGAGGAGGCTTCTCTCTCCTCTCCTCCAATTTCCCCCTCATCCCCCTCACAAGCCATCTATTTTGTGGATTGCCTCCCTACGTAGGTAAAGTAAATCTTCTCTGATTCTTCTAATTCCTTTTTATTGAATCTTCCCAGTTTATGTATATATTTTAGTAATAGGTGTTAGCCTAATTATTGGTGAATCTTGTTATTCCGGTTTAATCTAGTTCTTTTGTTAGTTTGTGCCCGTTTTAGGTGGAACTTCTAAATGGTGTGTGATATGCCAATGATTTGGATTTGAGAGATAATTTTTTGTATGTTGGAGATGCAACTTGTTTTGACATCCCCAAATAACTCTAAGCTCTCGGGAATTGGAGGCATGTGAGCGCTCGAGCATTTTTTTTCTGGAGTGCATCACGTTTGTCAGGGAAAGATCACGCTCTCAATCGACGTCATGCCAGGTTCCCTCCCTATAGTTGGTTTGTTTAGATCAGCTATGTTGCCTTTGCACGCCCTTAAGCTTGTGAGCCGCCCTCTTGATATATCTCTTCTCCCCTTTGCGCTAGGGTTGCACGCCCTTGAGCTTGTGAGCCTCCCTCTTGATATATCTCTTCTCCCCTTTGCACTAGGGTTTCGACCACCTACCGCGGTCGTCCGACCAGCTCCGAACACCACCACACATCTCCTTCTCATCTACACCACATTGCCCCATATTTCCTCCGTCCAGATCCATGACGCACCCCAAAGATTGCTTCGGGCCTTCCTCCACACCCCCCCCTCTAATAGGTCAGCGGCCACCTTGAGTTTTCCCCGCCCTCTATTGACTCTGCTGCCCATTCTCCCACATGTGTTGCCTTGGTGGCCGGTGACTTAGAACAACCACTCTGCATCGATGACGATCCTCTCCAATTTGGGCACCACCCTCCACGGGGCACAACGGGACAACATGCGTCTGGCATTGCAGCTTTAGGTTGCGGCGAAGCCAACATTGCAGTGCATATATCTGACTTATTCTTTGACTTTGAGGCATCCCCGGCGCAAGAAGAAAGGGCATCCCCGGTGCAAGCAAGAACCATGTGAGTTGAGCTCCACCATGTCTAGCTACTATATCATGTCCCTCATGGACGACCTTGCATGCACGAAATCACTATTGTGTTGGGAATCGTAGTAGAAAACCACAAAATCGCCCTACGAAACTAAGCCATGATCACTACGAAGATGTACATACAAGGTTATAACCGATCTTTATCAGCAACAGATTGCAACGGAAGAAGAGTTGATGAAGATCGTTTTTGAAGTCCTTCAAACCGCCTCACAAACAGTTCCCTCGAACAAGAATCAAATGTATGATCCCTCTGTGGATTGCACATGTACGACACCAATAATATGGACAATGCTTCGTCATCTAGAGCTAGGCAATGTCGGAGTAGAAGAGGAGGGAGGAGCAGCCTTGCGGCGTTCACAAATTCCTGTAGAACTAGATGAAGAGAGGGGCGCCCAAGTTCAAAGGGGCGCCCAAGATCGCAGGAGAACCTGCGTCTCAAAGCGGAGGGGGCGCCCCTTGGGTATATATAGTTGCGTCTCAAAGCGGAGGGGGCGCATATA
>NC_057802.1:334030895-334075595 GCF_018294505.1 Triticum aestivum | reverse complement strand
ATTACTGTCAAACTGGACATTCAGTGCACGTACACGATTACTGGTTACAACAAAACAGTTCAGAGCTAGTTGACATCATAGGTTGGTAACACCATTTTTTAACACGCCCATCAAGCTGACTAACAGTCACCAGTAAGATCTATCATCATCTATGGCACATGTGTCACATACTTACATATGCACGTTGGCTGGTCTATCCTGAGGGTGTGCCTGATTGGTCACGCACCAGAACGCAGATCGACAATCTCAAACCGCAAATTAGGTTTGAAATGCACGTTGGAGCAGGTTTCATATATTGGACTGCCATCTGTTGTCTCTCGGTGAGTATGGAACCCACTCTCACTGCACTCCCTGAGCACATCCATGCCTCCTGGATCTGTCAACCTGAATATACCATAGCTCCTGGAAGGTTTGCAAACAGCAGAAAGACTTTCAGACTTCATTATACGATATTGTTAGCCAGGTGGCATAAAATGAATGACTCGCACTGTATGTTAACTTCATTTTAAGCAAGAAAACACATGCCTAGTAGGATCGGTGGGAGCAGCAACAATCGCAACAGCTTCTGGTAGCATGACCTGCATAAAGTTGATAGTTCTATGTAAAAAAAGGTGATAACAGCGTGAAAAGAAGGTCAAATAAAGCACACGGTTGTCTCAGTGTGATATCGCGACAGATTGTTACACAAGGCCAGCAATTCTGAGATAGACTACTGCTGCGTTTGGATGTCTGTATTCGACCCTGGAATCGTGAATTGGTGTTGTCTAGACTCCAATACGGCTGTTTGGATGGTCACCGTATTGACTCTTAGAAACTTGCCGCAATTCTGATCTCGACTCTCACAATTGCATGCTCTCTCCCTTGTTAACAAGCCAGAGACGGTCCGTAATCCTCTCAATTATCTCGCTCCCGCAAAAGGTACCGGTTCACTTGCCCTGAACAGAAATGAAGGAAGGGGCAGCACAGAAGAGAGCGGCGACCTCCCACCTCACAACCCCCAGCCGTCTCCCACCGCGCATCCCAATGCTTTTGTTAATTTGGTATTTCATCCCAATGCGTTGGTTAATTTGGTATTGCATCCCAATTCAATTCAGTGGGCTCAATACAGAGACATCCAAACGAAGCGGGCATGTTTTTATCAATGCTGGCTCGCTAGTGCAAACCAGGGAGAACACAACAATCACACTAACTCAGTTAGGTCATGCTTCTGTAAATTTGCATTAACTTGGCTGGTCTATCCTGCTATAAAATTAGGTGACAACGTTCAACTAAAGCACTGATGCAGCTTAAGCCCGATATGCCTGAGTACAATAAGCTTAAGCCCGATATGCCTTAGGCGTGTACCATACAATATGCGATTTTTCCCATCTGAATATAAAGTATCAGCTCAAAGGCCTAACAAGTGACAGCAAGTCAACCCCTACTCAATAAAGGATAGACCATGTGTGCAGATGACATGGTGCCTTTTGGAGTTAATAACTTAATATTGGTGAACTTGTGATTGTTTCTGTTCAGCATTTTGAGAGCGAACTTATTATTTTATACAATTTTATGCCTAGCAGCATACAAGCCCCTTAAGTGGTTCGATCATCAGATATGGCACTGTCATACCAATAACTCAAAAGTTTCAAATGTGCGCTGTTGCATACAGATTAAAATCATATTTGTTAGCTACTCTAGTGGTTGAAGGATTCGGCAAATATAATTTCTAGCTCAATTTTTTCATGGAGGATGTCCATGGTATATGAGACTGGAGGATTTTCATAAAAAGAAGCAATATCCTTAATTCATAAACATCAACAAAACTTATTTAGATACCTGATAAGAGAACTGAGTGTGCAAATCGATCGACGATAGAAAGCATGTTTGTGAAGGGTGAGTCTGGAAAAGACAAAGCAAAATGTCAATTGTTGACTTAACTGTTAAATTACAGAAGTTACTGCATCTAAGCACACTAAGAAAGCATATGCTCAAGTAACAAGTTTTGGTTAAAAAAGATGGATTCCATGCTGCTAAGTTCAGTGTGTTTTCTATAAGAAAAATATTGGTATTAATTGTGCTTTATGTTAATCTTCTTTCACAATCTTCTTTCAAATGTATTAGAATTGACAAACACAATAGTTTTAAATTGGCTGCAGCAATGGCCACAATTGCAGTATATTATTAAGTGGTGGAGACTGTATTCACGCTTTTATTAACAGTAACAGTGGATATTCAATGGTAACCATTATGAATATATATCTTAAAATATTTATGTTCTTACCTCCCGTGATATTCTTTTGAAAAAATAATGCTAGTTTCAAATCAGAAGACAGGAAAGTCAGATTACACACCCTAACTTAGCACTAAACACTGGATACAATGATACAGTTTTGTCTCATCATACCTATGTTCTTAGGCCATATGAGGTAGGCTAGCCATGTGTATTTATTTCATTTACAATATTATAAACCAACAGAGAACTGAATTCGATGAAGTATGGAAATGTTCAGATATCTACATGTATCCACCCTGCAGGGTAAAGTGACTGCTCTGATAATACGGCGTGTATCTCCTCCTCGTTAGAAGCTTGACACTGCATTTGGAAACAGGCAGATTCAGATAGATAAATGGAAGCAAGACACATTAAAGTAAGATGGCAAATGATATGTTGAAAGGTAAAATGACAAGTTAAACAACATAATGTCTTTTTTTTTCAAACCATACAGTTACTGACATACTGAGTGAGCAGTTCCTTCTTGCTTTGGAATGATCAATGTTGTCACATAATAAGTTCCATCCCTCTGCAAATAAATGTAAAATAAATTAAGATGCAAATGTGAATATATATCAAGACTAACAGTGCTCACATTGGTATCTAATTCTTCTCCCAACTGCACTTACAAATGAAGCACCAAGAATTCCACAGGTCTCTAGATTATTGCTTGTATTCTCCTTTGCAAGTTCCATGAATTCGTCTGTCAATCTCACTGACTGCAAGACACACATACATCAGCAATTTTATCTAAAACTTGAGTGTCTTCACATGCTCCAAGGAAGAGCACACACTCAGAGAAGGGGATTAGAAATGAAAACAGAACGTACTATTTGCATGTCATGCAAATTGCTAGATGCAGAAGACTGCCCAAATGAAGGTGTTGATTGATCATCCACGTATTCAGTATCATGACTAAAAGGAACATCGCCAAAGCTAGAAAGGTCTTCTATCCAAGAAACTATAGGAGACGGAAAGTGGTGCTTCACAGGGTAGGCGCCGATATCGCGATCCATTGTTGTTGGTAGATTAGCTTGGTAGTGGGTGATCTTTTTAGCATCTGCAGTATGTAGATATATCGTTTCACCAGGTGTTGAACGCGTCCTGCATTTTCTGGTAGTGTTTTCAGATCTGCATCAGCATCACATGTCAAAATGTTATAAACTCATAATGTTGTAGCAGAACTTTTTTTTTCGAGAAAACGCAAAGCGATTTTTGCGTTTCATTGCATTGAAAAGGTGAGAGAGTACATGCCTCCTAGGAGGATGTTGTAGCAGAACTACAGTCAGAGATAAAGAAAAATAAGAGACTAGCTGGTATGGTATACCTCCCGCAACTCATGGCTGTTGGCGCTCAGTGGGGCCTAATTCCAACCTGGAAATCAAGAATTGTCAAACAATTAGGAACAGAGAAAAGAGTGGCAGCATTTTACTCATTTATTTTAAAATGTAGCAGCTTCAGGAGATCTCAACCGCAGCAGCACGTGGCCTTAAGCATCAGTTAGTCAAACTAAACAGACTTGCTTTTTCCAATCCCAATAAAGAATGATCAACATCATCTAAAACACATAAAGTAGCGCTGCCATAGGCCATGAACCCAGTCACATGCACCACTGATCAAAGCCTCAAGCTCGCGATCAATGGGTAACGGTAGTGGCCGTGGCCATGTATTGCTTTAGAAGAACAAAAATGTAACAACCTACTCCCTCCGTCCCGAATTACTTGTCGCATAAATGGATAGAAATGGATGTATCTATAACTAAAAATATGTCTAGATACATCCATTTTACGTGACGAGTAATTCCGGACAGAGGGAGTACATAATAATTAGTCTGATTAAGGATCAGCTCAGCTCGACATACTCCCTCCATTGACAAATACTCCCGCCGTCCCGAATTACTTGTCGCAGAAATGGATAGAAATGGACTTAACTAAAAATATGTCTACATACATCCATTTATGTGACAAGTAATTTCGGGCGGAGGGAGTATAAGATATTCTAACTATTTTCTGAACCGGATGTATATAGACACGTTTTAGTGTGTTTGTTCACTCATTTGAGTCAGCATGTAGTTCATATTGAAATATCCAAAAGACCAAAACATCTTGCACTATTTGTGATCAACGGAGGGAGTACCAGCAACCACCGAACTACCAAACATGTACAAAGACAAGCCACCACGTTGTTAGCAAAAAGAAAAGAAAAAAAGCCAAGCTACCACCTCGCCGAAGGAGACTATCCTTATCTTCCCCGGCCGGGACCGGGAAATCTGCTAATCTCTGTCCAAGAATTTCGTGGGCCGCCAGCCAGCCAGCTAGGGCAAAGCAGCCGCGAACGCACGGAGAAGGGAAGGGAGGTCGGGGAAGAGGGGAAGGGCGGGCGCTCACCGGGGGTAGTCTGGACTGGAGGAGTTTTGCTGGAGCCGAGGGGAAGCCGAGGGGGGAGAGGGAGGGGAAAGGCGAGCAAGCGATGGGCGCGTGATGCTGATGCTCTTGTGTTGTCCGACGCGAATCGAAAGCCGCAGCCGGTTTCAGAATGAGATTGCGTACACACACACGTCGCCGTCAGAGGGGCCGTGCATGCCATACACATCATCGTCCGTCGCACAGCAAAGAAAAGAAAAGAAGGGATTAAAAGCGAGACAGAATTTCAACTATAAAAAAAAGCGACAGAGAATTTGAGATAAGGACGACAAGTCCGAGGCCCGGAAGGTGCCGACGGGAAGCGAGCGCCGTGGCTGGCGGCGCCGCGGTGCGTTGGGACTCCGTGTCCTCTGTCTGCGTGTCGGCTGGGCATTCGGGCGAGGGGCGTGACGCCGCGTGCGACGTTGCCGACCTGCCTGTGCCTGGCAGAGCGCGGGACGGAGAGGGTGGACAGTTTGTTGGGGAATCGGGAGGCGTCACGTTTGCGCGCGTGGGTACGCTTGTGATCTGCTCCCCACAGCCAGAGTGCAACATAAACGGAGCAAGTGTCAAGAAGGTTGTAAGGTTCTCCTACGTTTTCGTGTCAAGAAACGTGAAATCATGCGCCGTATCATTGAGCAGGACTTCAGCTGATCTTGCTTGCAGAGCTCAGTGTGATAGTTTCACACGCTATTAAATAAATTTATAAAATATAGGAGTAATATCCATCAATCATCTTTCAGTAGAGCAGCACACGCAGCCTTGTGCAAATCTCTTACAGTAGCATATTACAAAGCTAAGAAACCATGTATCCGCAAGGACAACATCCACACGGTGATTTAGAATGTTTAGCAATCAACCGGTTGCTTTAGCCCCTGCATCATCAAAAAGCAGCAACCACTTTAACGCGTCTATTTTACATGCCATCCCATCTACTATTCCTTGCTAAGGTGCATGATAGTGACTAGCCATCTTTCCGGTTGCAGAATCATCTGCGGCGTTTGACAAACAATAATTCAGAATCCTTTTACAGTACCTGATTATGTCCTGCTCCCTGCAAGGGAAGATGCAGTCAAATTTCCCAACACTTCTCAATCAACAACAGCAGATGATGAAGCAAATTTTTTTCCTTAACCCAATGTAATAAGTAGATTATGATATCCCTCCATCATGAAGCAATAGCTATGCCTGGGTGTCCATTGATCCAGTGAAGAAAAGAGAAAGGGGAAAATAAACATTTGCAATCGAGAAGTCTACATTTAAATGTACAGATGGTACATGCTGCCGACCATATGTAGAAGCCAGTGGCGGAGGACAGAAAAAAAATTAGGTGGGGCTGACTCTAAGCACAATATATTCTGATGGAAGATCAAAGTAGTCCATACACACTAAAATGCACACACATGTTTTTACATGATCTTAAACATAATAAACAAATTAAATGGAAGAATAAATACACTTAAACGGAAACAACTTAAAGATACACTTTATTGTCTAAAGAACACAACAAAGGCAGTGCCCTACCACTCTGGGGTTCGGGACTTCGTGTGATTGCGTTGTGGCCTGCAGGTCCGTGAACGGCGAACGGACGAAGGAACCACGTGTCTGTTTTTTTATTG
The DNA here is from genome assembly GCF_018294505.1 of Triticum aestivum. Classification (NCBI taxonomy): domain Eukaryota; kingdom Viridiplantae; phylum Streptophyta; class Magnoliopsida; order Poales; family Poaceae; genus Triticum; species Triticum aestivum. The sequence goes on along the minus strand of NC_057802.1, from coordinate 334,069,320 downwards.
ATAATATTGAGATTGAGAAACAACGAACTAGTCTGGTGGATTCGGGCTCTTGAGCGTTGCATCGTTAGTTGCTTGCTATTGGCCCAATAACGGGGACTATGCTTGTACGATCGTGTAACTACATAAGAACCGGCGATTTTCTTAGCCGGCTTACATCGATCAATCTAATACACATGCCTAAGGAAAAATCGTAGGAAATCAAGGTAGGACGAGTGCCCCATGTCGCCCTACCGAGAGCTCCGCCCCTGGTAGAAGCTATTCATGACTCAAAAGTCCATTTAATAATTGTATAGATTCTGCAAGATGTAAAATGACGTTGCCCAGTTGTTCACCCTATGCAGTTTCTTAACACTGACTGTGTCAAAAAATGTCTTATATTTTGATGAGGGAGTATTTACCAATACACACTAATGAGAATGGGGTGCCACCCCACGTTATAAGTTTGAATAACTATGTGCTGACTTACCATCATGACAGTTTAGCCAGGAGTTTTTCCACCATGCTTTTTTGTTGTAAGCGACTATAAGATTCTGATTCTTTAATTGCACTTGATACAACAATGACATTACTTGGCGAAGGAGCATTCACCTACAGGACATAAATAAGGTATATAAGCAATTAACAGGCACGGCGTGCATTACTAATTCCCAAGTCTTCAAAAGAGAAAGAAAAACACGATTATATCAGAAGCATACCCATACTCGACCATTCAGTCCAACAGCTATCTCAAATGATAATTTTTTCCCAAGGGCCTCTAGAAGTGGACATGTTGGGGAACTTAAAAGCCTACAAGTAATCAACATAATAAATATATAAAGGGGAATAGTAATACTAGCACATTACTGAAAGATTATGGCATGCATTCATCTCACATTCTTGCCAGGCCAGTTGATGTTTCAAACGTATAACCACTTTTCAGTTGACCAAATTCAGCAGCTTTTCCACTTGCTGTAAAAGATAGTTCATATCATTATATTTCGATAGCAGTACAAGGAAACTAATATGCAACAGTCTGGCACAAAACAGTGTACTCCACAGATATCACAGCCATATGAGCAAAGATTCCCAACATGATGTATTTTTGAACTTCTAATTTGAAACTCGTAGAAACACTGAATTATGAAATTAGCAAGTTACCATCCATGCATGAAAGCTCTGGGTTCATAATGCTATTTGCTTTCACCACTCTGGCATATATTAATGTACCAATCTGCAGGAGAAAACATGCAGTAAGTATTTATAATAACCATGCATCAAGCTCAACGAAGGAAACTGAATACTAGGCACAGAAACTGCAAACTTTCGGAATCATTACAAGCTGAGATCATATTTTTAAGGCATACTCTTTCCGTCCACGAGTAAGTGTACATATAAAAATTTTAGGACAAATTATGGAGTGGAGAAAAAAATACATTGGGAAGGTGTAAGCCACCATCTCTCTCCTCTTTAATTACCCCACCACCAATGAGCCAAGTGTATGTAAAAAATGAGGAGCCCATGTGTTGAATGTTACTGGTCTTGATTACCGTGTAATGAGAGAGAAACATTTTTTCTACTTTAAAGTGCATTGGGAAGATAGAAGCACTCTTTTGTGGACAAATTTTAAATGCTAAATGTACACTTATTCGTGGATGGAGAGAGTATCCTCCCTACTTTTAAGTATAACACCCGCGTCCAGTATTTGACAAATTGTTACAACACAAACATCATTGAGTGCATGTAATGAATTTGAAACTACATAACGGGGCCCACCGGCTATTTCAATATTAACGACTGAGGATGGATAGGAATCAACAAACAAGTGAAATTGACCAATAAAAATGACAAAAATACATCACAAACAAAAACAGCTCAACACTTTTCAAAATTTAATGATCAAACCCTATATTTTGCATAAAAACAATCATTTAAAAACGTATGCACTCCATACAAGATAAACAAAAAACTAAAAATTGCACCATGTAAGATTTCAGTATCTACTAAGATACAAAATAATTTGATCCAATCAATGAATTCATGTTAATTTTATAAGAAAAAACATATGATATGCCAAATAGCCACTCAAAGAAAAATCATTAAAGTTCAATGGCTAACCAAAAATATGGTAAATCTCTCCGATCTAAAAAAGACTTAGTGTTCCCCGTTCCGTCCCTCTTCGTCGTCCGCCCCTCCCCACCTGCACCAAATGAACAGGAAAGATCTCTTCCCTTTCATTTTCTCATCTTTTCCTTCACCCCACGTTATGATCACCAGTTGGAAACACATCTCTCTCGTAAGGAAGAGATCGCCACCCAATCCCCCGGTCAGATTTGATTCAAGCAATTAAAACAAAGTATCGCTTCCCGCGGGAACTCGCCATGTCATGGCCGGCCACCCTGCGCCTCCCCATGCCGGCTGGACCTTGACTTGCCACTTTGGTCACCATGGCACCAAGCAGCCGACGGCGCTGGCTTCCCTGCCATAATTTTTAGACTCCTAAAAAATCACATACGCGCCATGCCATGCGACCACCATGAGATCTGCATGGAGCCTCGCCATGCGGCCACAACGCAACCTGCGTCGGATGTGCGGTCCACATCTGCTCCCAGGTGGCGAACAGTCTGCAGGGAGCCCCGCGCACGCTGCCGTCTGTCGTCAGTTGTCACCAAGTTTGGAGGCACGCAGTACGATGGGCGTCTTCCATGGCCAGGTGGGCAGCTACTGGTACCACAGCGCTTTGGACCTTGGCAGCATACTTCAACGACAAGGAAGGTATACTCGGAACCGGAGGACAATGCACGGAAGGACGATTTCATAAGCATGTCCATGCATATGTTCGCTTTGTTTATCTCAGTCAACACTAAAGGAAAAAATAGACTACGAAAATGAGCCCAAGTAATACTAAAGAAAAAAAACTAGGATTTTGGATATTGCATTTCAATAGGGTAGATACAAAACTAATAGCGACTAGAAGTTAGAATGTTGCATTTCCATGTTGTACGCACTCCATTGGGTTTTCGCTGTTTAGACCCCAGGCCCGGATGATATACTATAAATGCTTCAATGCACTTGAATCCGCAGCCATGACCGTCATCCCCATACGAATCAAGAAGGTTACGGTGATGGCGGCGATGCTCAGTCCATATTGAGGCTGAGGTGGCGCGAATGGCCAACTGGCAAAGGCCATGGCGAGCTAGAGCATCAGCAATTGCATGGACCGCATAAAAGCTGCCTTAGCGACGGATTCGGACGCTGGCGACTGTGCAAGCGTCGACGGTGAAGGAAGATGAGGAGCACGAGCACGTTAGTGGAACTTACAAAACTGATGGTTTTCTGCTGTTACGACCCGTTTTCGTTGCCATGGTGCAGCATTTTCTTCCACAATTTTGCTACCATGCCAACATTTTTCTATCATGGCATCCCGTTTCGCTAGTGTATCCCCGTTCCAACGCACGGGCATTTTCCTAGTAACTAATAAAAATGGTTCCTTCTTTGATGGCCAATAAAGGCAGAACAGCACCGTGTGCTTCACACAAAATAACCTATAATTGGAAAGAAAAGATTCTACAACCACTAACGACTCAATGCCATACCTCAAACTTCGGTATGTTCCTCCTTGTACCACCTTCAAATGAAAGAACTGGTAAAAAGGCCAAATTAGGCCCCTTTATGTCCACCAAGAAGTTCTGGAATAACCAAATCCAGCTCAGCGGAAGGGAAAGAATCCATAAGAACACATCATACGCATGCAGAATAAATTAATTAAAGTAAATTTAAAATTATGTTTCTGGTCACCGCCCTATGGTAAAATTCGTGAATGCTCATTTTGACTATAGATATATATTTCAATTGTACTAATAGGGAGGATGTCATCAGATTTATAATAAGATGGTTATAAAAGCGATCGTAAGACTAGAAATCGAGCTGGAAGTACTTCTAAAGGGAAATGCATACTTACATCTGGTTTGGTGTCAACTACAATACCAAGAACCGTATCTTCTACAGAAGGTACATACTGCCAAAAAAAACAAGCATTGAATGAATAGGCAGTCATTGAAACAGAACACAAGGAGACTAAACACTGAAAAAGCATACTATGCACAATCTCATATACTACCTCCGATCCATATTACTTGTCGCTCAAACGGATGTATCTAGACGTATTTTAGTGCTAGATCATCCATTTGAGTGACAAGTAATATGGATCGGAGGGTACAGTTAAGAAGATACTCCCTCTGTAAACTAATATAAGACGTTTTAGATCATTATTTCAACTCTAAAACTGATCTAAAACTGATCTAACATGATTATCAAACTAATTTTAGTGATCTAAAACGTCTTATATTAGTTTACAGAGGGAGACAAGGTAATGTTTGGAGTTTATCAAACTGATTAACTGTGTTTGGAAGAGCTGAAGAGAAATCAACATGCTCAAGCATTGAAGAGTTGAAATTTGATCCAAAACAAAGGCCAGAACAATACATATACACTGCATACTTGAAAGGTAACTATGAGTCCATGACAACTCCAAATGAATGTTAGTGTGCATCTGTGCTGAAAGTTGCATGGCATTGTATTAACATGACCCGGTCGACAATAGTGGCACTTAAGCTTCCACATTAGTTTAGTGATATTGGTAACAAGGGTCACAACATAGGAATACCAGCATAAATATCCTTCAGTCAAACCATGAGCATGAAGTGTGAGAAAAATTAGTTGCATGAAGAAACAGCATATGGTGGCTACACTATACAAAGTGAGCATACCTGATCAAGAATTTCACATTCCCATATCATAGCAATGATAAATCTCAACGGTTTCTTTCAAGCAGAGATAAAAATTCACATATACGATATCCTACATAGGAACAATTTATACAGTGTGAAAAGGCATCTATGAGCGCAAACCAGACGACTCACCCTCTTCTGGGAGTTCTCCACCCAGTACTTGTTGGGCTTGGACAGTCGAAGCCTCCCAGCACTAGTTGCCTGGATAGTGTCACAATCCTGCGAGCCCCCCGAATGAACCGTAAGCCTCGTTACCCAAAATGAAACCCATTAAAACCCTAATCCCTAAACCTCGGACGGGGCAACCGATTCCCACTTTACAACACGGGATGTTTTACCTGGCGCAGACCGGCGCCGAGCTTGATAGTCTGGTTGGTCATATCGGCGAGGTCCAGGATGACGTCGCCGGGGACCTGAGCGTCGACGGCGAGGGGAGGCGAGGCGGGGGAGTTAGTCGAAATCCGCGGAGTTAGCGAGCGAGATGCTGGGATATCCAAGGGAAGGATGGAGAATTTACCACATAGCTGTCGACGAGAGCGGAGCGCTGCGGCTTCCTCGACTCCATTGCTCAGGGACGGCGGGCTGGCGGCGTGACGGCGTCGACGCTGGAGTAGGGTGGTGTTGTCTGCGCGGCGCGGCTGCGCTTCTTCCTTCCGGTGCGCGTGCCTTCGGGGGTAGATGGGCCTGGGCCTGGGCCTCGAAAACGATGGCGCCGTGTTTGTTTGGTGCCCTTGGACCGAACTGTGAGGCCCCTTCCTTGTCAGGTGGTAGTATTAACTATCTCAAAACTTCTAAAAAAACTATCTCAAAAGAAAAGCACCTCAAAAAAATAACTATCTCAAAAAAAAATGTCTCAGAAAAAAATCTCAAAAGAACTCAAAAGGAAAAAACTATCTCACATTCAAAAATAAAAGAAAAAAGTGGTGGTATTAACGATCTGGCAACACTGGAGGGTCTTGCAGCACTAGCCCTTACAGAAGATCTTTATGTCCAGCGGATACACATCGCATTAGATTGTAAGGTGGTGATCGATGATATCAAGCAGGGATCCGCAGCTAGCTATGGTGCAATCATACAGGAAATCAAAGAACATTCTTCAGCTTTCAGTTCATGTAGTTTTGTCCATGAGCTCACAAACTTTAATTTTGAAGCTCACAACCTCGCAAAAGCACGCTCTTAGTCTAGGGTTTGATTGCCATGTCTGATCTGGCCAGCCCTATGGTCATGTTCTTGTCCCTGTAAACATCATTTCTGGATGAATAAAGCTTTGCGAATTTGCCTACAAAAATGAATGACCACACACATGGGCCAGAAGACGAAAACTAGGTAAACAGATACGGATAGTTAGGAGATGACCATGACAGTTTACTTAGGAATTAAAAATAAAGCATTTATTGAACTCATGCTTCAACCAGATACTTCAAAAGTCTGAACTTGTGAAAAAAGGAGGCCAGTATATCACAACACTATGAATGAGGCCTACGGAAATGCTAACAAGGGGATTCAGCAATTTTCTCTTTTCTGGACAAGTTAGTAAGAATGATATTTCTGGGTAAAGTCTTGGTATGTAATTTGAACTGAGTACAAATCTTTTTATGAAACAATGTTCCAAACAAGCCCTAGAGGTGAAGGTATTGAGTGTCCATATGGTCTTTATAATTACAATGCTACTTCTTACCCAAGTTAAAAGAAACTGTCAGCATTTAACCTCAATATGTCACTGACACTGCTTACTTATGAACTCCTATGCTGAAATTTCACCAACCTAAGCTCGCCACTGTGTGGAGCACTAGATGTACTAACATACAGGATTCACATGGAAAATGTCACCACATACAAGAATCACATGGACAATTTCAGCACATACAGGAATCAATGGAAAATTTCACCACATACAGGAACATATCATTGGCACTGCAGTGGCCACCCATAACGCCTTTTAATCCCTTAGAGCTCTAACATTTTATTACAGAATCATAGGTCCCCAAGTTAGTAAGCTCATATGCTTGTACATCCACCGGTGTTTGAACAGTCTCTTGAATTTAATGTATGGTTGCGACACAACCAGGAACATAAGTTCCAGAGAAAAAGGGTCAGACAGGTGGCATGCCAACGTACATCTAGAGCATAATATTTACATCAGTAATGCACACCACAGGTTTAAGGGATTGAGCTGAATACACGATGGGCAGAGATGACGGAGCTCAGACCAAGAGCAATGAAAGCTAAGAACGCCATTGAGCCTGAGGCATTGATAAGTTTGGCAAATTGATCCACGCCAAATCTTGACACCCACACATCATTGCGAGAAAGCGCTGCTGAAGACGCTGACAGCAGCAGGTAAGCCAATACCTGCAATATTGGCACGAGTAATTCAATGACATCCGGTCACTTGCTTACAGTTATATTTGTTAGTTAATCTAATGTTGCAACTTCAAATTTGTGCATAAAGTCATAACCGAATGTTAAGAGATGTGACTAAACACAGAAATTTAGGAACAACTGCAACAAATATCGTGAAACAAAGTCTAGAACTCTAAATAATATGGCGGTAGGCTAGAGATGGAACCCAACAGAAACCTGCGAGAACCCAAAATAGAAGAGAAAAAGTAAAAGTAAACAAAGTAAGGGCATCTCAAAATATTATTTAGGCCGATCCCATAAAAAGGGTTAACTCCTCAAAATATTCTCTTTCGAGGAGTTAACCGAGTTAAGTTCCCAAACCTTGCCAGCTCTCTCATTTTTAAGCGGCCACAGCCAATTCTCATCAAAATTTCCATCCCGCATGCGGCGCCTCCTCTTTCCGTCACCGCAGCCACCGGAAGCCCCGATTCCGACGGGAATGGAACCACATGCCTCCTCCGCATACCCCGGCGGCGTTACGCCACCGGAGCCAACCCACGCGCCGCCACCCGCATCAAGGAAGCGGCTCGGCACGAAGACCGCGGCGGCAAGGCCGCGACGACGACGGGTTGCTCCAGTCGATGGCAAGCGGCGAGGAATCCGACGGCGGCTGGAAGGCCCTCACCGAGGCGGCGGCGAAGAAAAGGAAGAAGGCGTCCACGCCGACGCCTTCTCCCTGTCCTGTCCGGTGCCTCACTGCCCTTCTCTGGCCACCCCTTCTCCGGCACGTTCAGCCATCGCAGCCGCGGCCGAGGTCCATGGCCACCAAGTGTTCGACGAAATGTCCAAGAGGTAAAAAATTGTACTTTTCTTTTTCGAGGGAGATATTGCTAATGCTTTGCGGCGCCGATCTTGTGACGTGCTTGTTGTTGTTGATTGTAGTGTGAAGGAGTATGATGTTGCAACTTTCATGTCTCAATTGGATGCATCGCACATACTAGGCCCCCACGATCTATATTATGATGGTGCGAGTTATGATCAAGAACACGAGAGCAAGGAGTGAGGACGATCCCGAAGTGGAGGAGGTCTATGATCCCATGGAGACACAATCAAGCACCAAGACCATAAAGTACAGCCAAGAAAAGGACATTGCTTTGTGCTTGCTTGGATGAATGTTTCGCTTGATGCCTCGGTTGGTACGGATCAAACGGAAGAGAAGTTTTGGGGTAGGATTGGAGACTACTATTGCAACAATGTGACCAACCATTCCCGATGCACTCAAGGCTCCCTTTCCCACCGGTGCAGTGTGATCCAAGAGCAATGCGACCGATGGTCCAGTTGTGTTGATCAAGCCAACCATGCACCACCGAGTAGGGTGCCAATCACAGACTATGGGCCTCTCATCCAAGAGCTATACAAACAATGCAACAAAAAGGGTGGCAGCAAGGTATTTACATTGAACCGTTGCTACAAGGAACTAGTTGGCAATGAGAAGTGGATCCAGAGGAACTTCGAAACCACACCGAAGAGGTCACAAATTAGCATATCCGTTGAAGCCGATGACGAGGAGGATGAAAATCCTCACAAAAGGACGGATGGGCAAAAGACTGCAAGAGAGAGGAAGAAGAATGGAGGCGTTGGCGCCAACAAAGAGGAGCTTTGTGATGCGATTGAGACCAAGAAAGCTTTGGCGGCCGAACACAAAGCAGAAAAGGCAGGGAGGTGGAACAAGCTCAAGTTCATGGAGGATGAGAAGTGGTGAGCAAAGTTGGCGGCCGAAGCAAGGAAGGTGGGAACGGAGGTGCATAGGATTGCACTCGAGGATGAGAGGCTTGCAAAAGAAGAGAAGGCCAAAGAGCATGCTATCATGTTCATGAATCCGAGCACGATGGATGTAACGGCAAGGAGGTATTGGAACTCACTCATGGGGAGATCTTGGTGCAGTTGGAGGTCGGACGTGGTGGTGATGGTGGTGGACACGGTGTTGATGGTGGCGCCTATGGTGGTGATGAGCACAGAAATACTTGAGTTCGTGTGGTATGCATTTGATAGGGCTTGGTCCACGACATGCTTGTATTTTTTTGGATCAAACTTGATCAATTTGGTGGCTTTTGGATGAAGTATATGCATGTTTTAGTTAGAATTGTTTCAATTGGATGAACTACATGTATGTACTTGAATAGTTGCATATGGTGAATTTGAAACATTCAAATGATTGATGAAATACCGTGCAATTGTTTGAAATGTACTCCCTCCGTCCCATAATATAAGAACGTTTTTGACACTACACTAGTGTGAAAAACGTTCTTATATTATGGGACGGAGGGAGTATGTGACAAGGGACGGAAGAATTAGTCCAAAAAAAATTAGGGAGTTAAATATAGGGGTTCGGTTAGGTCCGGCCACTATTTTTACTCCTCATGTTTGAGGAGTTATGGTTAGGGGGAGCATTTGCGGAGTTATAGGATAGGGATTCGGCTAGAGGTGCCCTAAAGCAAAGTAAATTAAGGTTCTAGCACTACTGTGAACAATAACAAATGAAAAAACTTGACGAACTAGGGACAAGCCCCCCTTGCCTTTTTTCAAGGAGGAGAAGTGTGAAAACCACCCCATGACACGGGTAGGCATGAATCTTTCTCACTTCACAGATAACATTAGTAACAACTTGATTAGTCAGAGGCATTGTCGTCTCAACAACTAAATCATTTTCACAAACAATTTTTCAAGAGGTTCTCCTACAATGAGAATTCACAATTGATTGAAATTGGAAGACTTACAGATCATCTGTCATCAATAAAGCTTTAAGGCATGAGTGCACAAATTTCAGATAAATGAATGGTCACTATATTATACAGCTTGTTTTACTTTGTAATTTAGTTTTGGCAAATTCAGCTTCCAAATTATCAGGCCCCCAAACTTGCAACATGGTTCGTTATGCTACTGTACACTAAACAAACAAGCAAATAGACCTCACAAATACCATGATACTAAGTATAATACATTCAGATGTGGAGTTTGTTCATTCTTGCCTGATCCATGGCGAGATTGAAGTAGTTCCCCCAGGGTCCTCCAATTATGCGCCTCCCCGTGACAAGGTAGTGCACTTCTGCAACCAACTGGAACCCCGAGTATGTAAAAGCCATAACGCTCGCAGCAAGAGTGTATCTGCATTTCACACACATATCAATCTACGCCAAGAACAAGCCCAACAAATGTTGTACCTGAAATAGGGTGATTTTGAGCTTTGTGTTCCAGATTCAGAGCAACCTGTATTCGTTGTAGCGGCGGAAGGAGTCACCAGCCCAGCCCGGCGTAGTGCCAGCCGACATGACGGAGAGCGAGATCAAGCAGAACACGGCAGCTGAAACCCTAAACCCTAGCTCAGCCCTCTTCAGCTCCGTGAGCCGTACTCTATCTGGGACCCCTCTAAGGAGCCATCTCTTGGAGCCCACTCCGACTTTGCCTCCGCCTCCGCCCCCGCCGCCGCCGGCGACTGACTCGGTGACTACCGCAGGTGCTACCTTGTCGGCGGCCGGCTTGCCCTCCGTTGCCACGGGGTCCTCGGCCGAGAGGAGCTTCGCTACGGTCAGGGCCGACTCCTTCTGCGGAGATCCGGTCGGGGATTCAGCCATGACCGCGTCCTTCTGCGGCGTCGGCGGCATCACTGCTTCGTTTTGGGTTAGCGCAAGGGCTAGCGCCATGTTCTCCGATTCGCCGGGCGCTTCATCTGCCTCCTGCTCCGGTTTAGCTTCCGGAGACGCCGGTACTGGTGGAGGTGGTGCTGCTGGAGCGGGAGCGCGAGCGGGAGGAGGAGGGGGTGTCCGCCGCGGCGCGGATGTTTGGTTCCGACGAGGGAGGGGAGGAGAAGGATCGGTGGTGGAAAGAGGTGGATGCGTTGGAGCCTTTGGAGGCGAGGGAGGCGACGGTGGAGAGGAATCGCCGGCGCCATCCGGCGGCGGAGCAGTAACTGTTGGTGCAGCAGGAAGGGGAGGAGCTGGGGTTGGATTGTCCGGCGAGAGGCGGAAGGGGTCGATAGATGGCGCCGGAGCAGTAGTTGCAGGTGCAGCAGGAAGGGGAGGAGCTGGGGTTGGGTTATCCGGCGAGAGGGGAAAGGGGCCGGTAGATGGCGCCGGAGCAGTAGTTGTAGGTGCAGCAGGAAGGGGAGGAGCTGAGCTTGGGTTATCCGGCGAGAGGCGAAAGGGGTCGGTAGCCGGAAGCTGTGATGGGGGCGAAGAAGGAGGAGGTGGTTGTGCCTCCGCGGCCGGCTCCGGTGGCGGTGAGCGGACTGGGGAGGCCATGGAGGAGCTGCTCGTTTTTTCCATGGCGGCGGCCGGCACCTGGTGGCTGTGGGATGTGTGCCAGTGTGGTCTCGTGCTCCAGTGGGAGTATGGCGCAGGCGACTGAAGAGCAACTCAACAACAGGTTGGAGGGCACGAGTGGTCCAAAAATTCCGAAATTATTTTGATCAAAGTAAAACGCATATGGTGCGAAGCTGACTGAGAATTCGCAAAATCGCAGTGTACATACACAAGCGGATTTGTAGTAGGCGGGTGATAGGCGCCGGTCGACCGGCCCAAATTGGGCCGGTCAGCCTGCAGCCATCCGATTTAGATGATGCTAACCGACAGATGCACTATGTCTTCGTCGCACTCGCATGAAAGATTCCCCGCATCTTGCCGCTCCTTTCATCTCGCTGGCCGCACAAGGTCTCCCGTTGCCGCCCTCATCAGCCGTCTCCCTCGCGGATGGTTGCCCTCGCCGGCCGGCCTTATCGTCGGATGCAACATTAAATGGCACGGCAGCGTCGCTCGCAGCCTAAAACGGGAGGTAGCAAAAACCTATGCTGGTTCTAGCAAAAGAAACACGCGGTGGAAGCAAAAATTTGGGACATCGGTTCTAGCAAAAAGCACAACATGTGAGAGCCAAGAAAATGAGACGCCGGTTCCAGCAAAAACACAACACGGTGAAAGCAAAATGAGACGCCAGTTCCAGCAAAACCAAGACGGTGGTAGAAAAAATTTGGGTACTTCCAGCAAAATACGAAGACGGTAGTAGCAAAAATTAAGGTTGTTTGCAGCAAAAACAGAAACTGGCTCCAGCGTGTGGCCGTCGCGGATACAGCACCTCCGTCGGCCATGGTCACCACCGCCGGGTCGTGGTCACCACCGCCATGGGATGGCCCCCGCTGGTTGCAGCTTCGCCATTGATGGTTGCAACTAATCGTAGCGAGGTTGCAACATCCCATGGCGCCGCAGTGGCTCAGATGCAAACGGCCGCAGCTCCACTTACCACCGGCTTGCAGCTCCCGCATCGCTAGCGCAGTAGAAGCAAAAAAAAGCACCGGTTCCAACACCGCCATGTGCCGGTTCCAGCTCCACTTCGCCGGAGTATTGTCGTAAAAGCACGAGCGAGCGATGGTTCCAGCACCAGAGGTTGCCGGTTCCAGCATCTCTGCGTGCGGTTCCAGCAATCGCGAGGGCTGGATGCAACAACGCTTGCCACAAGCGTTTAGATCCGGACACATAGGGGAGGGAGAGGACTCGCAGAAGCCGGGCAGCCGCCGTAGGAGAGATCAGCGACAGGACTGCAAGAACGACATGGGAGGAAAGAGAGTTGGGCATGTGGGGTAGCGCGAGGAAGAAAGGTTGTACGCCATGCGATTTCTCTGGAGAAGATAGAGGAGAGAGAGGGGATGACGAGTGGTTGGGAGAGGAGATAGGAGACGCAAAGCGGTGGGGTGGGCCCATGCACAAATCGTGGCAACAAACAGGGGCGGTAGATCACGCCTCGATCGGACGAGGCAAGCGCGACCGGCGAGTCGTTCGGCCGGTCGGCCGGAAGCCAACGTTTCCCTTTGTAGTATCTGGGTGCTTCACACCTCTATACAAACATTAAATTAAAAAATACCGAGAAATTTGAAAAAAATCTGAGATTTCGGGATATCAAACCTGGGTTTCTGATCTACTCCAGTGTGAAATTTCGTGAAAAAATACCAGAAAACGTATTCATGGCAAAAAAGACAAAATTTCCTATGTATAGAAAAAACTGTTTGGTCATATTTTTGTTCGGACAGTATTTCCTTCGTCACGGATATGTTTTCTGGTGTTTTTACATGAAATTTGACACGGGAGTAAATTAAGAACCCAGGTTTGATATCCCTAAATTCCAGATTTTTGGGTATTTTTTACATTTAATGTTCGTATAGGGGTGTGGAGCACCCGGGAGCTCCTGTGTATTTTTCGTGTACAGACGCGCTAGATTAGCCACGCACTGGAAAAACCGACTATATTGCTCACGCGGGACTGAAACTGGCACTCCAACAGCCATGCTAAAATTGCGCGCGGGGTAAAGTTGGTTCAAGCGCCGAGAAAAACGGCATCGCGTGCTGGACAAGCTAATCGGACGCGCGAATCTCACCAACCGTCGGATCTAAAACCTCAAGTGGGAGTGTGGCGCGGGCGACTTAAGAGCAACTCAACAACAGGCTAAAGGGCACGAGTGGTCCAGAAATTCCCAAATTATTTTGATCAAGTAAAACGCATATGGTGCGAAGCTGACTGCGGATTCACAAAATCGCAGCCAAATTACTTGTGCCATGAATTGTGTGGTGTTCGAATGGGAGACTAGTTAGAAACGTTTGTTTGGTTCGAAGCGACTGTATTTGAAAGAGAAGGGAGTTGTTGAATTCAATCAATGGCAGACGGAAAAGGAGTTTAATTTTGTGAATTTATTACAAGTGACTGCATTCTAGGTAACCAAAAGAAAACCATACAATTTGGCAAGTACTCCAAAGTAAAGACGAGTATATCTTGAATGGTGAAAACAAAGGAGATGTTTGGACTGAGCCTGCACCGGCCCTACCAAAGGCAAACCGCGGGCGCGAAATACGACAGGGTGACCAAAATATCGCCTGAGATATGAAGTTTGAAAGGCATCCAAACATAAGCCTAGCCTATGGGACAATGCCAATAATTTGGTAGGACAGTTTTGGTTGCCATCCAAACATACCCAAAGTGAGGCATATATTAAAATTGTTTGGCCCGCATGGCACAATATAAGCATAGCTAGCCCTGGCTCTACAGGGACACTCGAATTGGTTTCCAGCAAGCCAGATCCGAGCGATGCAAGCGAGCGTAGGCAGCTGCATACGCAGGGACACACGAGGAGACGTCGCGTTGTTTCCCGATGCGGCAACATAAATCCCCTCAGCCCCTTTCTCGCCGCTCACCCTCCCCTCTCGTGAATCTGTCATCGGCGACGACGACAATCGTAGAAGGCAAGATTTGGATGACGAGCACCAATTTCATCACTGATTCATCACCTCTCTACCACGGCTCCGTCAGTCGCGGTAAGCCCTCTCTCCATGCCTTCGTACTGATCGATGTAGTCATGTAGGCATCGATTGCCCATAGATTAAACTCTGAGCATGATTTAGGCATCGATTAAACTTCGAGCATGATTTAGGCTTCAATTTCGGGTGGGCGAGTATATCTATTTAGGGCCTGTACAAAGGGAATGCGAAGGATTTTTACTAATAGGGAAGTTCGATGACAATACCCTTAAATCCCTTCAAATCCAATGCAACTGAACTAACCTATGCACGATGGGCTTGGAGACGCTTGGTGCGGCAGTAGGCTTGACGCTGGTACTCGTCGACCCCCCGTGGCATTGTAGAGCAGCCAGGCTCAAGAACCCTGGCCGCCATGTCGACAGCTTCGGCATTGCCGGCATCCACCATCTCCTCCTCCTCGTCATCCTCTAGAAAGATGGTGGTCGGCGCCACCGGAATGCCCGCCTGGTCAGAGGAGCTACGACAAACATGCACATATCCCATCTAACTCTCTGACCTGGATCGGCCAACTCGGCCTCCTCCATCGCCCACAACAATATGTCCACTGATACGTCCATTTTGCATCATGTTTTCTTACTGTTATTTATAATATTTTTATCCATAATAATGCTTTTTAGAGTAATTCTAATGCCTTTTCTCATAATTTGCAAGGTACACACCAAGAGGAAGAATTCCGGCAGCTGGAAATCTGGACCTGAAAAAGCTACTTCAGGCTACCTATTCTGCACAACTTCAAATGAGCTAAAACTTGACGGGGATTTTTTATGGATTATTTAAGAATTATTGGAGCAAATAACCACCAGAGGGGGGCCACCAGGTGGGCACAACCCACCTGGGCGCGCCAGGGCCCCCAAGCGTGCCCTGGTGGGTTGTGGCCTCCTCGGCCCACCTCTGGTGCCCATCTTCTGGTATATAAGTCATTTTTACCTAGAAAAAAATAAGGAGAAGGCTTACGGGATGGAGCGTCGCCGTCTCGAGACGGAACTTGGGCAGGAGCACTTTTGCCTTCTGACGGAGCGATTCTGCCGGGGGACACTAATAGAGAAAACCTTACTAGTGGCGCTGGTTTTTTTACATACCAGTAGCGCGGGCACCCGCGCTACTGCTAGGGCGCTACAACTATTATTTAACAGTAGCTCATTTCTAAACAAGCGCTGCAGCTAAAATACTTAGTAGTAGCGCCTCTTTCCCTACCAACGGTACTACTATCATCACGTAGTAGTAGCGCCCTATTTTCTCCCCACGCTACAACTAGGTAAATAGAAATAAAAAATAAAAAAAGAAGTCAGATGCAATATTCATGGAAATCAAGACAAGTCCAATGCAAATAAACTAAGTTCACAGAACCATCTCACAAACATTAACGACAATACCACATTTAATATAACCACACAATCTCACAAACTCATATATAGTAGTCAACAATGCATGGATAGATCATAGTTGATAAGTCTACTAGGTAGTCATACTAGCATATATATGGTTCAGCAGCCACACGCATGCATATGTAGTTCTAGATGATATCGATGACGACCATCATCCTCAAGCCTGGGCGGTGGGTGTTCCTGATAGTAATTAGGATTGCCTGTCCAACATGAAGATTCTTGCCGACGAGGAGGCTCTTCCACCCAACCGAGTTGAAGTGTGTGCGACCGTTCGTGTCCACGCCGTACGCAGAAGTGGTGACGGAGCCCCTCGCGGTAAGGCGTATTCCAGCAAAGCCTTCTTCATCAGGCTTGATACCACAACTCTCAGATAGGCTCTTTGGCAATTTCTGAATAAGAAAAACATATCAATTAATAAGTAGCCTCACACATTCTACACTATCAAAAGACAGTACTACATTTCTGCTAAGCATGAATTCTACTAATAAGTATATATGGATTCTACACTATTAACAGTTCTTTGGATTCTACACGAAGCATATATATCATTGGATTCACTAAGCATATAGATCATCGGATTCAGTAAGCATATAAGATTCACTAAGCATATATATCATCGGACTCTACACTAAGTATAACAATACAACATATATATCATTGGATTCACTAAGCATATAGATCATCGGATTTACTAAGCATATAAGATTCACTAAGCGTATATATCATCGGACTCTACACTAAGTATAACAATAAAGCATATAAGATTCACTAAACATATATATCATCGGACTCTACACTAAGTATAACCATAAAGCATATCATCAAATTACTATAGTAAATGCAACATACCATGGTATGCCGATCAACCATGGTACTTGTCAGGCGGGTCACGAATGGCACCCCGACGAAGTCAGCACGTGGCGGAATGATGTCCCATAGGTTGCACACCTCCTCCTCGCTCAACCTCATTCTTTGAGCTACGATGGCTTCACCAAGTGGGTCGTCATCCTCGTCATCATCTTCTGCTTTGTTGACATAAATCACGGCCAACTTGGGTCTTTCTGCTCTGAAGGAGAAGCTGATCAACTCGCCACCGGTGATACGCATGTGGGCGATGAAACGGACCCATCCATCTCCGCCTACCTGCGTCATATTTTGTCCTTTCTCAACTTCCTAGTTTAGGGGCCCCCAGGAGCCTCAAAGGTCACAGAGTCTCCGGTCAGCTTGTTGAATTCTGACCTCACATTGCATGGGATGATCTATGTATAAAAAGAAAAATGATATATACACGATGCATTAATGCCAATAACACTAAAAACAAAATAGTGGTTACTAGTTTCATATAATTTATTACCGCCGCATGAAGAAAACTAGACTCAAAGTAGATGCCGAACAGTGTGCCAGTTGCAAGGCTGCTGGCGCACCTTGACTTGCACCGTCGACATGGTGGTGGTGGTGACGCCATTTCCCTAAAGCAATATGATTAAAGGATTAACGATCCAAAAAGTAAACATAAAATTTTCAATACACATCAGGTTTTCAATAATATACACATCAGGTTCACATCATAGAGAATACACATCAGGTTCACATGGCAAGCAAAATAACAACTAAATTGTAGTTCAGTTCAGACAATAACCTAATAGAGATCATGTAACCCAAACAGAGCCTAATAATAAGATAAATGGCATATTGCCATTATTGCGCAAGCAGACAAGCAAAAGTAGTTCAATTGAGAGAGAGAACCCCTCTCTAAACCCTAGAACACTAGGCACCGCCGCCGCCACTAAACAAAAGCCAAGGCAGGACGAGAGAGAGAACCCCTCTCTAAACCCTAGAACACTAGGCACCGCCGCCGCCGCCACTGCTCCAGGGACAGCAACCAAGGAAGAAGAAACCAAGCCTCCGCCCTTCTGCTGCCCTTAATCCCCCCTTGCTCAGGTCAGTTCACTCGCTCCCTTCTGGTGCCCTCAATCCCCACCCTCCTGCCTCTACCCGCTTCCTTTTCTGTCTCCTGGATTCGACCAAGTTTGGCTGACCAAACTTGTGCATCTAGATTAGTTCCTCACCTAACCCCTCTCTCTACTCTCGCCTAACCCCTCTCACCTAACCCCTCTCTCTACTTTTCTGTCTCTTCTGTGCAAGCAAAACATGCTGCTCTTCTCTGCCAAATTAAGTAGTGGAAAACAATGCTTAAACTAACATCCCGCTACCACGATGGCAACTGGCACTAAACAAACCATCCCTCCCGCCGGTGGTTGCCAAAAACAATCCACACGCGATGATGCCATGGCTCCTCGCATCACTGAGGCTCGGCGCCCCGGGCTGCTCTCGCCAGGCGGCCCTACTGCTCTTCTGGGCCGTGCTCGGTGGCACCGATGCCGGCTATGTGCTCTACAAGGACGCCACCAAGCATGTGGAGGATCGTGTCTACACGCTCTACATGCTCTTCTTGGGAGGATGATGCTCGCGGAGAAGATCGGGCAGATGACCCAGATCGAGCGGCTCGTGGCCACGCCGGACGTGCTCCGGGACAACTTCATCGGCAGCCTGCTCAGCGGCGGCAGCATGGCGCCACGGCCAAGGAGTGGCAGGACATGGTGGACGGCTTCCTATGACCGTTGGTGAGCCACCGCGGCGAATCAATCGGAGCCTAGCTAGTGGTGGCACGCGCAGGGAGGAGGAGATTGAGGGGGACTTACGGGGCTGGAGCGTCGGAGGAGGCGAGAGGCGACCGCGCGTGGTGGCGGCGCACGGCGCCGTCTACGAGAGTGAGGCGGCCGGGGAGGAACCCTAACCGCGGCGGCGTCATCGGGCGGAGGGGATCGATAATGTGAGAGTGAGGGGGTGGGGGCGCTCGGGCCGGTTTTCTTTCCCTCTAGTAGTAGCACTGGGTAGAGGCCGGCGCTACTACTAAGCCCACCAGCTGTAGCGCCCGTTTGAAACAAACACTACAGGTAAGTGGGCTATCGTTTTTGCCCTGCAGCCCATGTAACAGCAGCGCGGCCCAAGCTAACAAACGCTGCTGTGATGTAGTAGTAGTAGTGTGTTTTCTACCCAGCGCTACTGGTAAATACCAGTAGCATGGGGTCATAAACAGGCGCTACTGGTAAACTTCTATCTATAAGCATTTTCCTAGTAGTGGGAACTTCCCTCTCGGAGGGGGAAATCATCATCATCATCATCATCATCATCACCAACAACTCTCCCATCTTGGAGAGGGCAATCTCCAACAGCATCTTCAACAACACCATCTCATCTCAAACCCTAGTTCATTTCTTGTATTCAATCTTGTTACCGGAACTATAGATTGGTGCCTGTGGGTGACTAGTAGTGTTGATTACATCTTGTAGTTGATTACTATATGGTTTATTTAGTGGAAGATTATATGTTCAGATCCATTATGCTATTTAATACTCCTCTGATCATGAGCATGATTATCATTTGTGAGTAGTTACTTTTGTTCTTGAGGTCACGGGAGAAATCATGTTGCAAGTAATCATGTGAACTTGATATGTGTTCGATATTTTGATAGTATGTATGTTGTTATTCCCTTAGTGGTGTCATGTGAACGTCGACTACATGACACTTCACCATATTTGGGCCTAAGGGAATGCATTGTGGAGTAGCAATTAGATGGTGGGTTGCGAGGGTGACATAAGCTTAAACCCCAGTTTATGCGCTAGTCCGCAAGGGACCGATTGGATCCTAGAGTTTAATGCTATGGTTAGAATTTATTCTTAATACTTTTCTCGTAGTTGCGGATGCTTGCGGGAGGGTTAATCATAAGTAGGAGGTTTGTTCAAGTAAGAACAACACCTAAGCACCGGTCCACCCACATATCAAATTATCAAAGTAGCGAACACAAATCAAAACAACATGATGAAAGTGACTAGATGAAATTCCCGTGTACCCTCAAGAACGCTTTACTTATCATAAGAGACCATTTTGGCCTGTCCTTTGCCTCAAAAGGATTGGGCTACCTTGATGCATACTTGTTACTATTATCATTACTTGCTCGTTACAAATTATCTTGCTATCAAACTACTCGCTACTACAGTTTCAGCAGTTGCAGACATTACCTTGCTGGAAACTACTTGTCATTTCCTTCTGCTCCTCGTTGGGTTCGACACTCTTACTTATCAAAAAGATCTACAATTGATCTCCTATACTTGTGGGTCATCAAGGTTATTTTTCTGGCACTGTTGCCGGGGAGTGAAGCGCCTTTGGTAAATGGAATTCGGTAAGGAAACATTTATATAGTGTGCTGAAATTTATTGTCACTTGTTACTATGGAAAACAATCCTTTGAGGGGTTTCTTCGGGGTATCTTCACCTCGTCCGGAACCACAATTAGTTACCCCTCAACCTACTGCACCTACTGAAAATATTGAATATGAAATTCCTTCGGGTATGATAGAACAACTGCTAGCTAATCCTTATGCAGGAGATGGAACAGAACATCCTGATATGCACTTGATATATGTACAACAAATATGTGGATTGTTTAAGCTTGCAGGTTTACCCGGAGATGAGGTGATGAAAAAGGTTTTCCCTTTATCTTTGAAGGGAAAAGCATTGGCATGGTATAGGCTATGCAATGATATTGGATCGTGGAATTGGAATCGTTTGAAATTGGAGTTCCACCAAAAAAAATTATCCTATGCATCTAGTTCATCGTGATCGGAATTATATATATAATTTTTGGCCTCATGAAGGAGAAAGTATTGCTCTAGTTTGGGGGAGGCTTAAGTCAATGTTATATTCATGCCCCAATCATGAGCTCTCAAGAGAAATTATTATCCAGAATTTTTATGCTCGGCTTTCTCGTAATGATCAAACCATGCTTGATACTTCTTGTGCTGGCTCTTTTATGCAGAAGACTACTGAATTCCGGTGGGATCTTTTAGAAAGAATTAAACGCAACTCTGAAGATTGGGAACTCGACGAAGGTAAAGAGTCATGTATTAAGCTTAAGTATGATTGTGTTAAATCTTTTATGAATACCGATGCTTTTGAAAAGTTTAGCACTAAATATGGACTTGACTCTGAGATAGTAGCCTCCTTTTGTGAATCATTTGCTACTCATGTTGAACTCCCTAAAGAGAAGTGGTTTAAATACCACCCACCTATTAAAGAAGAAATTAAAGAACCGATACCAGTTAAAGAAGAGACTATACTTTATAATGTTGATCCAGTTGTTCCTTCTGCTTATATTGAGAAACCACCTTTTCCTATTAGGATAAAGGAACATGCTAAAGTTTCAACTGTGGTTAACAAAAGTTATATTAGAACACCTAAACCTGATGAACAAATTAAAGTAGAACCTAGCATTGATATGGTTAAAGATCTCTTGGAAGAAGATATTGATGGGCATGTTATTTACTTCTGTGAAGAAGCTGCTAGAATTGTTAAACCTGAGAGAAAAGATAAACATAGACCTGTTGTTGGCATGCCTGTCATTTCAGTTAAAATAGGAGATCATTGTTATCATGGTTTATGTGACATGGTTTCTAGTGTGAGTGCTATTCCTTACACTTTATATCAAGAAATTATGAAAGACATAGCACCTGCAGAGTTAGAAGAAATAGATGTTACTATTAAACTTGTTGATAGAGACACTATATCACCAATTGGGATTGTTAGAGATGTCAAAGTCGTGTGGGAAAATAAAATACCCTACTGATTCTTATCCTTGGTCCCCCACAAGATGACTTCTGTCCCACTATCTTTGGTAGACCTTTCTTGAACACAGTTAATGCTAAGATAGATTGTAAGAAACAAACTATTGGTGTTAGCTTTGGTGACGAGTCTCATGAGTTAATTTTTCCAAGTTTAGTAGAAATCTTCATGAAAAAGAATTGCCTACTAAGGATGAATTAATTGGTCTTGCTTCTATTGCTATGCCACCTACTGATCCTTTAGAACAATATTTGCTAGACCATGAAAATGATTTACATATGCATGAAAGAAATGAAATAGATAAGATTTTCTTTGAACAACGTCCTCTGCTTAAACACAATTTGCCTATTGAAACTCTTGGAGTTCCTCCTCCACCTAAAGGTGATCCTGTGTTTGAATTAAAACAATTGCCAGACACTTTGAAATATGCTTATCTTGATGAAAAGAAGATATATCCTGTTATTATCAGTGCTAACCTTTCAGAACATGAAGAAGAAAGATTATTGAAAGTTCTAAGGAAGCACCAGGCTGCTATTGGATATACTCTTGATGTTTTAAAGGGCATTAGTCCCACTCTATGTCAGCACAAAATTAATATGGAACCTGATGCTAAACCCATTGTTGATCACCAACGTCGGTTAAATCCGAAGATGAAAGAGGTGGTAAGAACGGAAATATTAAAACTTCTGGAAGCAGGTATAATCTATCCTATAGCTGATAGTAGATGGGTAAGTCCTGTTCATTGTGTCCCTAAGAAAGGAGGTATTACTGTTGTTCCTAATGATAAGAATGAACTTATTCCACAAAGAATTGTTACAGGCTATAGAATGGTAATTGATTTTAGAAAATTAAACAAAGCAACTAGAAAAGATCATTACCCTTTGCCTTTTATTGATCAAATGCTTGAAAGATTATCTAAGCACACACACTTTTACTTCCTTGATGGATATTCTAGCTTTTCACAAATACCTATTTCTCAACCTGATCAAGAAAAGACCACTTTTACTTGTCCTTTTGGAACCTATGCTTATAGACGTATGCCTTTTGGTTTATGTAATGAACCTACTACCTTTCAAAGATGTATGATGTCTATATTATCTGACTTTTGTGAAAAGATTGTTGAGGTTTTCATGGATGACTTCTCTGTTTATGGGAAGTCTTTTCATGATTGTTTAAGCAATCTTGACCGAGTTTTGCAGAGATGTGAACAAACAAATCTTGTCTTGAATTGGGAAAAGTGCCACTTTATGGTTAATGAAGGCATTGTCTTGGCTCATAAAATTTCTGAAAGAGGTATTGAAGTGGACTAAGCTAAGGTTGATGCAATTGAGAAAATGCCATGTCCTAAGGACATCAAAGGTATTCGTAGTTTCCTAGGTCATGTGGTTTCTATAGGAGATTTATCAAAGACTTCTCTAAAATTCCTAGGCCTCTTACTAATCTTTTGCAAAAGTATATCCCTTT
Source organism: Triticum aestivum (assembly GCF_018294505.1). NCBI lineage: Eukaryota > Viridiplantae > Streptophyta > Magnoliopsida > Poales > Poaceae > Triticum > Triticum aestivum. The sequence goes on along the minus strand of NC_057802.1, from coordinate 334,046,330 downwards.
TTTATGATGATTGTCTTGAAGCCTTCGAAACACTCAAGAAAGCCTTAATTTCTGCACCTATTGTTCAACCACCTGATTGGAACTTGCCTTTTGAAATTATGTGTGATGCTAGTGATTATGTTGTTGGTGCTGTTCTAGGACAAAGAGTTGATAAGAAATTGAATGTTATTAATTATGCTAGTAAAACTCTAGACAATGCTCAAAGAAATTATGCTACCACTGAAAAAGAATTCTTAGTAGTGGTGTTTGCTTGTGATAAATTTAGACCTTATATTGTTGATTCCAAAGTAACTGTTCACACAGACCATGCTGCTATTAAATATCTTATGGAAAAGAAAGATGCTAAACCTAGACTTATTCGTTGGGTTCTCTTGTTACAAGAATTTGATTTACATATCATTGATAGAAAAGGAGCTGAGAACCCCATAGCTGATAACTTGTCTAGGCTTGAAAATGTGCTTGATGACCCACTACCTATTGATGATAGTTTTCCTGATGAGCAGTTAGCTGCAATAAATGTTGCTAATAGTACTCCTTGGTATGCTGATTATGCTAATTACATTGTTGCTAAATATCTACCACCTAGCTTTACATACCAACAAAAGAAAAAAAATCTTCTATGATTTAAGACATTACTTTTGGGATGGCCCACATCTTTATAAAGGAGTAGATGGTATTATTAGACGTTGTGTACCTGAGCATGAATAGGGACAAATCCTACGGAAATGTCACTCCGAGGCTTATGGAGGGCATCATGCTGGAGATAGAACTACTCACAAGGTATTGCAATCTGGATTTTATTGGCCTACTCTCTTCAAGGATGCCCGTAAGTATGTCTCATCTTGTGATGAATGTCAAAGAATAGGTAATATCGGTAAGCGTCAAGAAATGCCTATGAATTATTCACTTGCTGTTGAACCATTTGATGTTTGGGAATTTGATTACATGGGACCATTTCCTTCCTCTAATGGGTATACACATATTTTGGTTGTTGTTGATTATGTTACTAAATGGGTAGAAGCTATCCCAACCAGTAGTGCTGATCACAACACCTTTATTAAAATGCTTAAGGAAGTTATTTTCCCAAGGTTTGGAGTCCCTAGATATTTAATGACTGATGGTGGTTCACACTTTATTCATGGTGCTTTCCGTAAAATGCTTGCTAAGTATGATGTTAACCATAGAATTGCATCACCCTATCATCCTCAGTCTAGTGGTCAAGTTGAACTTAGCAATAGAGAAATAAAGTTAATTTTGCAAAAGACTGTTAATAGGTCCAGGAAGAATTGGTCTAAGAAATTAGATGATGCACTTTGGGCTTATAGAATAGCATATAAAAATCCTATGGGTATGTCTCCTTATAAAATGGTTTATGGAAAAGCTTGTCATCTGCCTCTTGAGTTAGAACATAAAGCATATTGGGCAGTTAAAGAACTCAATTATGATTTCAAACTTGCTGGTGAAAAGAGGTTATTTGATATAAGCTCATTAGATGAATGGAGAACCCAAGCTTATGAAAAATGAAAGTTATTCAAAGAAAAAGTTAAAAGATGGCATGACAAAAGAATCCAAAAGCGTGAGTTTAAAGTCGGAGAATATGTTCTTTTGTACAACTCTCATTTTAGATTTTTTGCAGGGAAGCTCCTCTCGAAATGGGAAGGCCCATATGTCATCAAGGAGGTTTACCGGTCTGGAGCCATCAAAATAAATAATTCCGAAGGTACTAACTCGAAGGTTGTCAATGGGCAACGAATAAAGCATTATATCTCAGGTACACCTATTAATATTGAAAGTAATATTATCCAAACTTTGACACCAGAACACATAAAAGAGTACTTCCGGAACACTCCAGAATCGTGAAAATAAGGAGGTACGTGATACGGTAAGTAAACGGACTCCGAAAAATCCGCAAAAATATTTTTTGTCAGTTTTGGAATATTTTAGAATTTTGGAAATAAAGAAACTTCCAAGAAGCGTCCCCTGGTGCTTGGCGTGCCCTGATGTCTTGTGCCCACCCGGGACACCTTCCGTACTCCGTTTTTCTTCCATGTACTTGTCCTCCAAGATAAAAAATCTATATATACTTCCCGAACCTGTTAACCACCGTATCGCGGAGAAAATCCTCTGTTCTCTTTTCTTGCTGCTTTCTGCGTAGATACGGAAATATGTCATCTCAAGATTCCGAAGGAGAAAGCTATGTTGCTGATCTCATCGCAAACCCCAAGTCCTATGGGGATGAGAAGCACTATGGCTGGACCTCCGAAGAGGATGAAGATGAACCGATTCCTCCCTAGTTGAAAAACGAAAGCATGGAGGCGTTATGCAAGAGGATAATAAAACTCGAGATAGATAATTGCGAGTTGATGATGGAGAATTTTACTCTCAGTCAGAAGATGAAGGAAGCAAAGGGCAAGTTGCCTTCTTTGTCACCACCACCCTCTTCTTCACCACCAAAGGAGAACTGAGAATCGGGTATGGGCACTCCCCTTGGCTTTCGCCAAGCTTGGGGGAGGTGTCCCGGTATCGTATCATCCCACTATCTTTTTGCTTTTACTTATCTTAGTTCGATATTTTTGCTTTAGATGAAATAAAGTTTAGTTCGATCCTTTCTTCTTTGAGAGTTTGCTTAGTGATCTATCATTGTAATCGTGTGCAAGTTATATAATAAAGTTTAGTTTGAGTTTTTTCTTTCTTTACTTTCTTGTTGCAAATAAAGAAAAGAAAAGAAATAAGAAAGAAAGAAAAAGAGAAAATAAATAAATAAAAGGAAGGAAATAAATCAATAAGATCATATACTAATCCTATGGTAGGTGATAGCACCACATAAGGAAAAGTATAAGTAGGAAATTTTATTAGAGATTGACAAACATAGCATTAGTCAATGATGCAACTCATGAAAGAATTAATAAGGGAAGATAAGATTCACATATAAATATACTATCCTAGAAATCTTTTATGATTGTGAACCCTCATCAAAATATTATATGCCAAAGTTGTTGACGTTGGACAAGGAAGACAACTTAATGGTTTATGTTTGTTTATATTCACATAGAAGTCATATTGTCATAGATCCTTCAACATGTGGTGCTTGCCCCTATCTTTGCTAGCCAAAAATTCCGCACTAAGTAGAGATACTACTTGTGCATCCAAAAACCCTTAAACCCAAATCTTTTCAAGTGTCCACCATACCTACCTAGGGATTGAGCAAGATCCCTCAAGTAAGTTGTCATCGGTGAAAAAAGGCAATAAAAATTGCTTCTAAATATGTGAGATCATTTAGTGTAAGAGAAAATTGAGCGTTGTACGAACTTGGATGACAAAGAATAAAAGCGACAGACTGCATAATAAAGGTTGTCATCTTAAGGGGCAATACAACATGACGTTCTCTTGCAGTAAGGGATTGAGCATGCAAACAAATAAGCGCATGTTAACCTCTGCTTCCCTCTGCGAAGGGCCTATCTTTTACTTTTATGTATTTACTTTTATGCAAAGAGTCAAAGTTTCCCTTCTATTCCCTTTTATTTTCTCTTTTGGCAAGCATCATATGGTGAGGAAAGATCTAGGCACATATGTCCAGTTGAATATAGATAGCATGAGTTATTATTGTTGACATCACCCTTGAGGTGAGTATGTTGGGAGGCGAAACTATAAGCCCCTATATTTCTATGTGTCCGGTTGAAACATTTTGCTCATGGGTACAAGGTGAGTGTTAGCAATCATAGAAGACTACATGATGGTTGAGTATGTGAACTTGCTTAAAAGGCTCTGACACGTGACTCTTCCTGAAAAGATGATGAATTGTAGTTGCAAAGTTGACGGAGAACATAGTTTGTTGGTTTCTAATAGAGTTTTTTTGCTTTATACTTCGATTGTGTGATGAACTGTTACTTATTCATGGGAAGTATATGATGCAAGTTCTATGATAAAAGTCCTATGTTTAATTTTGTTGCTGTTATAATAATCAACATGATGCTTCTATGTTCGTATTTTGTTTTTATCGACACCTCTCTCTCAAACCATGTGGACATGTTTTTCAATTTCGGTTTTCGCTTGAGGACAAGCGAGGTCTAAGCTTGGGGGAGTTGATACGTCCATTTTGCATCATGTTTTGTTACTGTTATTTATAATGTTTTTATCCATAATAATGCTTTTTGGAGTAATTCTAATGCCTTTTCTCTCATAATTTGCAAGGTACACACCAAGACGGAGAATTCCGGCAGCTGGAAATCTGGACCTGGAAAAGTTACGTCAGGCTACCTATTCTGCACAACTCCAAATGAGCTGAAACTTGACGAGGATTTTTTATGGATTATTTAAGAATTATTGGAGCAAATAACCACTAGAGGGGGGCCACCAGGTGGGCACAACCCACCTGGGCGCGCCAGGGCCCCCAGGTGCGCCCTGGTGGGTTGTGGCCCTCCTCGGCCCACCTCCGGTGCCCATCTTTTGGTATATAAGTCATTTTTACCTAGAAAAATTAAGGAGAAGGTTTTCGGGACGGAGCGCCGCCGTCTCGAGGCGGAACTTGGGCAGGAGCACTTTTGCCCTCCGGTGGAGCGATTTCGCCGGGGGAACTTCCCTCCCGGAGGGGGAAATCATCGTCATCATCATCACCACCAACTCTCCCATCTTGGGGAGGGCAATCTCCATCAACATCTTCAACAACACCACCTCATCTTAAACCCTAGTTCATCTCTTGTATTCAATCTTGTTACCGAAACTATTGATTGGTGCCTGTGGGTGACTAGTACATCTTGTAGTTGATTACTATATAGTTTATTTGGTGGAAGATTATATGTTCAAATCCATTATGCTATTTAATACTCCTCCGATCATGAGCATGCTTATCATTTGTGAGTAGTTACTTTTGTTCTTGAGGTCACGGGAGAAATCATGTTGCAAGTAATCATGTGAACTTGATATGTGTTCGATATTTTGATAGTATGTATGTTGTTATTCCCTTAGTGGTGTGATACGTCTCCAACGTATCTATAATTTATGAAGTATTCATGTTGTTTTATTATCATTCTTGGATGTTTTACAATCATTTTATAGCAACTTTATATCATTTTTTGGGACAAACCTATTGACCCAGTGCCAGTTGCTGTTTTTTGCTTGTTTTTTACATCGCATGAAATCATTATCAAACGGAGTCCAAACACCGCGCAACTCCACGGAGATTTTTTATGGGCCAGAAGACTCCCGATGGGCCAGAGCAGCACCTGGGGGTGCCCCGAGGGGGGCACAACCCACCAGCCTGGCGCGCCCAGGTGGGTTGTGCCCACCTCGGTGGCCTCTCGCACCCCCTCTTTGCACTATCAATTCCCTATTATTCTGAAACCCATCGGGGTTAACCTAGATCAGAAGTTCCGCCGCCGCAAGGCTCTGTAGCCACCGAAAACCAATCTAGACCCGTTCCGGCACCCTGCCGGAGGGGGGAATCATCTCTGTTGGCCATCTTCATCATCCCGGTGGCCACCATGATGAGGAGGGAGTAGTCCACCCTCCGGGCTGAGGGTTTGTACCAGTAGCTATGTGTTTAGTCTCTCTCTCTCATGATCTACATCATGGGCTTTGTTAATATAGTCGGATCATATGATGTTTTTACCCTCTATACTCTTGTTATGGTGAATTGAATCTTTACCCTTTGAAGTTTTATCTTGTCGGATTGAATATTCATAGATGAGAACACATGACATATGTCTTGCGGTATGAATACTTGAGGTGACAATTGGGGTATCTTATTGATTCACTTGATATATGTTATGGCATTCAACTCGCGGATTCCCGCGGTGATATTGGGCTAATCTATGCATAGGGGTTGATGCACGTTTTTCTCCGGTAGAAACTTCGGGGTCTCTTTGTATTTCTTTGTGTGGATTGAGTATTATGAATATGAATTTGCTTTGGTGTTATCTTAGTACGAACTCTTGATTAGATCGATCGGAAAGAATAGCTTGTGTTATTCTAGTACGAACTCTAGGATAGATCGAACGGAAAGAATACCTTTGAGATTGTTTCGTACCCTACAAACAATTCCTATCTTTTGTTCTCCGCTAATAGGAACTCGGGAGTGATTCTTCGTTACACTTTGAGGGATAATCATATGATCCAACTATGTTAGCACTGTTGAGAGATTGCACTAGCGAAAGTACGGACCCTAGGGGCCTTGTTTTCAAGCATTGCAATACCGTTTTTGTGCCCGTTTACTATTTGCTACCTTGCTATTTTTATTTATTCAGATTATAAAAATATATTTCTACCATCCATATTACACTTTTATCACCATCTCTTCGCCGAACTAGTGCACCTATACAATTTGCCATTGTATTGGGTGTGTTGTGGACACAAGAGATTTCTTGTATTTGGTTGCAGGGTCGTTTGAGGGAGACCATCTTCATCCTACACCTCTCACGGATTGATAAACGTTAGGTCATCCACTTGAGGGAAAATTGCTACTGTCCTGCAAAACTCTGCGCTTGGAGGCCCAACACGTGTCTACAAGAATAAAGTTGCGTAGTAGACATCAAGCTCTTTTCTGGCGCCGTTGCCGGGGAGGTGAGTGCTTGAAGGTGTATCTTTAGGTCTTGCAATTGAATCTTTTTGTTTCTTGTTTATCACTAGTTTGGTCTATAAAAGAAAACTACAAAAAATGGAATTGAGGTTGCATGATATTATTGATCATCTTTATAATGTCTTTTGTGAAAATGATGGAATGGAAAATATTGCTCAATTGATAGAAGAAGAATTCTATAAAATGTTTGGCATAAATGATGAGCATGATTGCAATGTTGTTAGTATGAATTCTTTGAATATCAATGATGCTAATGATATGCAAAGCTACAAGCTTGGGGATGCTATATTTGATGAAGATGATATTTTTACTCCCCCAAGTTTTGACGAGAAAATTTATTATGATGAAATCATGCCTCCTATTTATGATGGTTATATTGATTAAAGTGGATTTGGAGAGGTCATGACTTTATTTAATGATGAATCCACTATTTTGGAGGAGGTTGCAATTGATTATGACAACAAAGTTCCTATATATGATGATTATGGTGATGACATGTATGCTATATTGAATAATTGTAAACATGAAACTTGTCATCATGATTTTAATTTCCAATCACATGAGATTTATTTTGTTGAGTTTGCTCCCACAATTATTGATGAGAATAAATTTGCCTATGTGGAGAGTAATAAAAACTCTATGCTTGTGTATCATGAAAAGAATGCTTTATGTGATAGCTATATTGTTGAATTCATTCATGATGCTACTTAAAATTATTATGAGGGAGGAATTTATGCTTGTAGGAATTGCAATAATACCAAGTTTCCTCTCTATGTGTTGAAAGTTTTGAAGTTATGCTTGTTTTGCCTTCCTATGCTAGTTGATTCTTGTTCCCATAAGTTGTTTTCTCACAAAATCTCTATGCATAGGAAGTGGGTTAGACTTAAATGTGCTTGCCATGTGATTCATGATGCTCTTGTTATGTTTCAATTCTTATCTTTTATGCGAGCATCATTGAAATCATCATGCCTAGCTAAAAGGCATAAAAGAAAAGCGCCTGTTAGGAGACAACCCAACACTTTTACCTAATTTTTTTGCATGTTAACATGATTATGCTACTGCATTGATCATGTTTTATAGATTTTGTTTCAATAAAGTGCCAAGTAAAGCCTTTGGGATCATGTTGGGTGATAGTTATTTGACCCTGCTGAAAAGAAGAAACTTTTGCGCTCACCAAAATAAGTTCCATTTTTAACAGAAGAGTTCTTTTGATTTGATTATTTTTGCATAAGTTTAATATGCAAATTGCTCACGTGTTCCAATTTGCTTCATAATTTTTGGAGTAGCAGAAGTATGGTAGTTATCCAGATCATTACAGACTGTTCTGTTTTTGACGGATTCTGTTTTCAATGCATAATTTGCTTGTTTTCTAGTTTCTATGGCTTATATTGCTCAATATAAATTGTGGAAATGATATGCTATAGTAGACATTGTGTGGAAACAATTATGAATCTTGTCTTTTACAGTACCAAAGTGAAATGGTTTGCTCTTTATCATACTAACCTATCTCACAAAGTTCCATTAAGTTTTGTGTGATTGAAGTTTTCAAGTATTGGGTGAGATGACGATATGAGGAGAATAAGAAGTGACAAGACCCTAAGCTTGGGGATTCCCAAGGCACCCCAAGTTAATATCCAGGGAATATCAAGCAACTAAGCTTGGGGATGCCCCGGAAGGCATTCCCTCTTTCGTCTTCAACATTATCGGTAACCTCACTTGGAGCTATGTTTTCATTCGTCACATGATATGTGTTTTGCTTGGAGTGTCAATTTATTTTGTTAAGAATTTGCTTGCTGTTATTTAGAATAATGTTTTGCATCTTTTATTTCAATAAAAGTGGCATTGATAGCCTTTACTATGCTTATTTTGCAAGCCTACATGCTGTTGTTTGAAAACAGAAAGTTTACCGCTGTTGCAAAAATTCCCTAGAAAAGTCAGAATGTGATAAAATGCTAAAAAAATTTGCACATTAATCTTTGATAAATTTTCTACAGTGTGGTATATTTTCATAATTTTTGGAGTTAGGGAAGTATGATGAATATTGCATTCTTTACAGACTGTACTATTTTGGCAGATCGCTGTTATGTTTGCATTGTTTGCATATGTTTGCTTTTTTAATGATTCTATTTGAGGATAGGAGTATTAAATATTCAGAGGCATTTAGTATGCAATGTTGAATAATAATTTTAGTGATTTGCTACAGTAGAGAATGATAAAGTTTTTGCATTAGTTTATACTAACTTATCTCACAAGTTCTTGTTGAGTTTTGTGTGGGTGAAGCTTTTGAGATTTAGGAAAACCGTGATATGAGAGGAATTAAGGAGACACAAAAGCTCAAGCTTGGGGATGCCCAAGGCATCCCAAGTTAATATTCCAAGAAGTCTCAAGAATCTAAGCTTGGGGATGCCCTGGTAGGCATCCCACCTTTCTTCTTCAACAATTATCGGTTAGTATCGGTTGAGCCTAAGTTTTTGCTTCTTCACATGATGTGTGATATCCTTGAAATGTTATTTTGTTTTGTTTTGCTTGCTGTTTTAATAAATTACTTAGATCTGAAAGTTTTTAATAAGAGAGAGTCCTCAAATAGCTACCTATTTATTTAACTACTCGCATGATCTTCACTTATATCTTTTTGGAGTAGTTTGTCATTTACTCTTGTGCTTCACTTATATCCTTTGAGTAAAATTGTTGAATGAATTGAATATTATGAAGTTGAAATCATATCATGCCTAGTGGTAGCTTCACATTGGGTTTAGAAAGTGAAATCTTTTGAGGCTTGACAATCGCAATATTGGTCATACAAGCAATTCACAAATAATTAGTATAAGGAAGAGAACTTTCACATGCAAATACAATATCCTAGAAATATTTTGTGATTGTGAGCGCCCATCAAAATATTACATGCCAAAATTGTTGATGTTGGACAAGGAAGACAACGTAATGGTTTATGTTTGTTCATATTCACATAGAAGTCATATTGTCATAGATCCTTCAACATGTGGTGCTTGCCCCTATCTTTGCTAGCCAAAAATTCCGCACTAAGTAGAGATACTACTTGTGCATCCAAAAACCCTTAAACCCAAATCTTATTTTCAAGAGTCCACCATACCTACCTATATGTGGTATTTCCGTGCCGTTCTAAGCAAATTTGTATGTGTCATCTCTAATTTTCAAAAATAAATTTCTCTTTTGTGTGCTCGTACCGCTCGCGAGGCGGTGAGGGGTGGCCAATATTTTCCATGCTAGATGTGTTATTCTCATGATGAGTGTTTATTCACTTGTCATTGCACAAGAGTAAGGCAAAGGTATTAGGGATACCCAGTCCCAAAATGAAAAATGAATTTACTTTATGTTGTCAAATAATAAATTCCTTGGAAAGTGTTGGTATGGAGGGCGCCCGTGGATACGGCTAGCCATGGAAAGTGAAAGTATGGTGGAAAAAGGAATAAACTTTATTTTCTGTTTGGGAACTGCCTATGATATATCTAGCATGGAAAGTGTTGGGAGCTCTCAGTCGTTTTCGTTGGTGGGAAAAGTATGCCTCTCAAAATGTTTTTATCTCTCAATTTTCGCTTTGAGCTCTGGCACCTCTACAAATCCCTACCTCCCTCTGCGAAGGGCCTATCTTTTACTTTTATGTATTTAATTTCATGCAAGAGTCAAGTTTTTCTCTCAATTCCTTTTTATTTTTTCTCCTTTGGCAAGCATCATGTGGTGAGGAGAGATCTAGGCACATATGTCCAGTTGAATATGGGCAGCATGAGTTATTATTGTTGACATCACCCTTGAGGTGAATACGTTGGGAGGCAAAACAATAAGCCCCTATCTTTCTATGTGTCCGGTTGAAACCTTTTGCTCATGTGTACGCGATGAGTGTTAGAAATCATAGAAGACATATGATAGTTGAGTATGTGGATCTCTTACTTAGACTCCATTGGATAAGTTGAATTGCAATAGCTTGGTGACTAAGAACATAGGTTGTTGGGTTTCAAGATAGTTCATTGTTTAAACCTTAACATGTGAATTGGTTGCCACTACAACATGAGAAGTTTCATAAGAAAGAATTCTTGTTATGATGCTAAGAAAAGTGATTGAAATTATCATTGATCAAACTTATGCACTTTGCTAGCATTCACACTTCATAAATTATTTTTTTATCATTTACCTACTTGAGGACGAGTAGGAATTAAGCTTGGCGATGCTGATACATCTCCAACGTATCTATAATTTATGAAGTATTCATGCTGTTTTATTATCATTCTTGGATGTTTTACAATCATTTTATAGGAACTTCATATCATTTTTTGGGACTAACCTATTGACCCAGTGCCCAGTGCCAGTTGCTATTTTTTGCTTGTTCTTTACATCATAGGAAATCATTATCAAACGGAGTCCAAACACCGCGAAACTCCACGGAGATTTTTTATGGGCCAGAAGACTCCCGATGGGCCAGAGCAGCACCCGGGGGTGCCCCAAGGGGGGCACAACCCACCAGAGCGCGCCCAGGTGGATTGTGCCCACCTCGTGGCCTCCCCCACCCCCTCTTTGCACTATAAATTCTCAAATATTCCGAAACCCATCGGGGTTAACCTAGATCAGAAGTTCCACCGCCGCAAGGCTCTGTAGCCACCGAAAACCAATCTAGACCCGTTCCGGCACCCTGCCGGAGGGGGGAATCATCTCCGGTGGCTATCTTCATTATCCCGGCAGCCACCATGATGAGGAGGGACTAGTCCACCCTCGGGGCTGAGGGTTTATACCAGTAGCTATGTGTTTAATCTCTCTCTCTCTCTCATGATCTACATCATGGGCTTTGTTAATATAGTCAGATCATATGATGTTTTTACCCTCTATACTCTTGTTATGGTGAATTGAATCTTTACCCTTTGAAGTTTTGTCTTGTCGGATTGAATATTACGAGATGAGAACACATGACATATGTCTTGCGGTATGAATACTTGAGGTGACAATTGGGGTATCTTATTGATTCACTTGATATATGTTATGGCATTCAACTCGCAGATTCCCGCGGTGATATTGGGGTAATCTATGAATAGGGGTTGATGCACGTTTTTCTCCGGTAGAAACTTCGGGGTCTCTTTGTAGTTCTTTGTGTGGATTGAGTATTATGAATATGAATTTGCTTTGGTGTTATCTTAGTACGAACTCTTGATTAGATCGATCGGAAAGAATAGCTTGCGTTATTCTAGTACGAACTCTAGGATAGATCGAACGGAAAGAATACCTTTGAGATTGTTTCGTACCCTACAAACAATTCCTATCTTTTGTTCTCCGCTAATAGGAACTCAGGAGTGATTCTTCGTTACACTTTGAGGGATAATCATATGATCCAACTATGTTAGCACTGTTGAGAGATTGCACTAGCGAAAGTACGGACCCTAGGCCTTGTTTTCAAGCATTGCAATACCGTTTTTGTGCCCGTTTACTATTTGCTACCTTGCTATTTTTATTTATTCATATTATAAAAATATGTTTCTACCATCCATATTACACTTTTATCACCATCTCTTCGCCGAACTAGTGCACCTATACAATTTGCCATTGTATTGGGTGTGTTGGGGACACAATAGATTTCTTGTATTTGGTTGCAGGGTCATTTGAGGGAGACCATCTTCATCCTACACCTCTCACGGATTGATAAACCTTAGGTCATCCACTTGAGGGAAAATTGCTACTGTCCTACAAAACTCTGCGCTTGGAGGCCCAACACGTGTCTACAAGAATAAAGTTGCATAGTAGACATCATGGTGTCATGTGAATGTCGACTACATGACACTTCACCATATTTGGGCCTAAGGGAATGCATTGTGGAGTAGAAATTAGATGGTGGGTTGCGAGAGTGACATAAGCTTAAACCCCAGTTTATGCGCTATTCCGTAAGGGACCGATTGGATCCTAGAGTTTAATGTTCTGGTTAGAATTTATTCTTAATACTTTTCTCGTAGTTGTGGATGCTCGCAGGAGGGTTAATCATAAGTAGGAGGTTTGTTCAAGTAAGAATAGCACCTAAGCACCGGTCCACCCACATATCAAATTATCAAAGTAGCGAACACAAATCAAACCAACATGATGAAAGTGACTAGATGAAATTCCCGTGTACCCTCAAGAACGCTTTGCTTATCATAAGAGACCATTTTGGCCTATCCTTTGCCTCAAAAGGATTGGGCTACCTTTTTGCATACTTGTTACTATTATCGTTACTTGCTCGCTACAAATTATCTTGCTATCAAACTACTCGCTACTACAGTTTCAGCACTTGCAGACATTACCATACTGTAAACTACTTGTCATTTCCTTCTGCTCCTTGTTGGGTTCGACACTCTTACTTATCGAAAAGAGCTACAATTGATCCCCTATACTTGCGGGTCATCATCCACTTACATAGTGCTTTGGTTGGGTCAGTTATCAACGCCCCCATCTTCGTCTCTGTCATCTGCGAGGGCACAACATTTGCTTCCTTGATCATCTCGTTTACAGTGTTGAATCGAGAACACACCTTCATCATCTTCAAAAACTTCGGGTAGTCGTCGCACGAGAACCCAAGCAGCTGTGTCGTCAATCCAGGGTCGGTGAGGAGGGGGTTCATGGTGATGGAGCGGTGGTGAGAGAGAGAGAGAGATTTTGGAAGAGATAGAGGGAGAGGGAGAGAGATTTTGGAAGAGAAAGAGATAGAGGGAGAGAGAGAGGGATGGGTGGAAGCGGAATGCGATGGTAGATAAATAGGGGCTTTGAAAGTTGAAGTGGTGGTAAGAGAGAGAGGAGGATGGGAGTGAATGCTACATGTGGGTGGGGGTGAATGAATGCTTGATTTTGGTATGTTCATGCATTGATCTTGTTCATATGTGTAGTACATTTTGATCTGCTAGTGTGGTGCCTCCATTGATATTGTTCATCTGTGTTCAATGCAGTGCGCTGTCGAGAAGCTTGTTCTCGGCAATGCCGCTTCAGGCAACTGCTCGAAAGGCAAGGCAGTGGTGGATGGCAGCAACCCTAAGAGGCCTCGGAATTACACCCGTTTCCATGACGACTCTGGCTTAACTCACTTTTGCAAGATCATTCTTGCACCAAGTTGGAGTGTGTGCAGATGCCCACTGCCTTTACCGATCACATGACCACCGTCCCATCGAAATTCTTTCTGATGATGAACACCGACTACAACTCGAGGATCACAGTCCAGGTGGTCAATGGCAGGCCCACTGGTTGAAGATTGGGTACCTTAATTATCACCTTCAAGGTGCTAACTCCCGACAGCTTCAAGCACTGGTAGAGCGAGGTGCTATACAAATGGTTTTTAACCCCTTTCCGCGACAGTGTTTGGAACCGTCACCTAGTGAGTGACTGTGATAGGGGGGTCCTTCCCACACGACCCAGAAACCGTCGGGGATATGCCCTCCTGGCACACACGCTTGGCAAAATGAGGTCGTGTGCGACCGGCGAGCGACCAAATACGGTTATACATACGGCAGTGCTAAAAAATACAATTATACAGGCGAAATCGTTTTCGGTCGTAAGTACATCCCACACAGTCAGTCCCCGCTAAACGTTTCTGTTCGTACATACATCCCACACAGTCACTCCAAGAAAAATGTTTGCGCAAGGTGGCGTAACGCAAACAGTTTTCAAGAGAATGTCGTGTGTGATTGTTCATTGATCCAACACGGTTTATTCCTAGAAACTGTGTGCGTTGCCGGAGGTCATCGCCCACGATGTTTTCTCAATAACCGTTTACAATAGGAAAACCCTATTAGCAGGCTAATTGGCCTGTTATTAATAATCCATTTATTAATCTAATTGACATTCATATTAAGCACATAATAAATTTCATTTCCATATTAAGGAAGCAGGATTTCATAACTGAAATACATCCGAGTACAACATGATATAGCTTCAGCACTCAGCTACCCCATTACACGACTGCACCAGCACCAAGTTTCACATGCAACATCTAGAACCTTTCGAAATTAACATCATAGACGATACATAGACAGATGCATCTCATCTGGAAAACTGCTGAAGCGGAAGGCGAATATTGAGCCTTCATTCATGTTGAAGGTCTTTGCAACTTTAGGGCAATGCATGTGGATGATTGACCGTCCATCCTTCGTCCTCTTCAAGAACACTTCAATATTGAACCGTGGGTGTTGTATGAAAACTTTCCTCGCCTCCTGACCCTAGAGGTGGTTTGAGAGGTAATCGTTAGTGAACTGCTTTGGAAAGGCCTGAAAACAAGGATGTGCATAAATATCTTCTCTATATTGGAAATGGGGCAAAGGAATAAAAAGGGCAAGGTATAATAGTTAGTACCATCTTGTAAACCTCAGTGCTTCCCATTGTTTCCCTGTAACACATATAAGGTAGTTAGTCATCAGGTTAAGTAAGGGTTCGCATGCTATTAGTAAAATATGTTGATGAAAAATAAGCACATTGCATATTCATCAGATTAATTCAAGTCACATGGAAAACCCATTTATCCAAACCAAGCATGATTAAGAACTAGGAAATATAGCACTTGTATATGTTTCTCATTTATTAAGTGCAGTCAAATTCGATTTATTCCTCACATGGTATACAATAACAGAATGCAGCCACAACAATTGAACATCGAATTGCAGAATTTAACCAAGCAGATAACTAAACACCACAACAAATGAACCAAACGTTAACTGAGCACCACATTGCACAATATAACATACTCCTAATAGAAGATCAGACAGTTAACCAAACCAAGTATGCTTAACAACTTGGAAATATAGCAATTGTATTTGTTTCTCATGTATTTAGTACAGCCAAATTCGATTTATTTCTCACATGGTATACAATAACAGAATGCAGCCACAACA